>NW_028321104.1:65000-100853 GCF_062004578.1 Staurois parvus
TCCATACTCGGGGTCCTTGGGCCTCTCCATTCCTCCTCCATACTCGGGGTCCTTGGGCCTCTCCATTCTTCCTCCATACTCGGGGTCCTTGTGCCTCTCCATTCTTCCTCCATACTCGGGGTCCTTGGGCCTCTCCATTCTTTCTCCACACTCGGGGTCCTTGGGCCTCTCCATTCTTCCTCCATACTCGGGGTCCTTGGGCCTCTCCATTCTTCCTCCATACTCGGGGTCCTTGGGCCTCTCCATTCTTTCTCCACACTCGGGGTCCTTGGGCCTCTCCATTCTTCCTCCATACTCGGGGTCCTTGTGCCTCTCCATTCTTCCTCCATACTCGGGGTCCTTGTGCCTCTCCATTCTTCCTCCATACTCGGGGAGGCTTTCCCTCCTTATGGAGGGTGTCAGTGATGGTGTCAGGTCAGCAGTCTTTCCCATGATTGTGATTCCTACTGAACCAGACTGAGAGACTATTAAAAGCTCAGGAACCCTTTGCAGGTGTTATGGCTGAATTATCTGATTAGAGTGGGACACTTTGAGCCGAGAATATTCCACCTTTTCACAATATTCTCATTTTCTGAGATTGTGGATTTGGGGTTTTCATGAGCTGTAAGCCATAATCATCACAATGATGACAAATCACGGCTTGAACTATCTTGCTTTGCATATAATGAGTCTATCTCATATATTAGTTTCACCTTTTAAGTTGCTGCACTGAAATAAATGAACGTTTGCACCAGATTCTCATTTTTTGAGTTTTACCTGTATATACACACATATATAAATTCATATATAATTGTAATATTACAATATAAATATATATATATATCAAATTATACACATTTAAAAAAATATATGTCTTCATGTCACTGCTCAGTACAAAGTATAAATAATTCACAATGTACAAAAGTATGTGCAAAACAAAGGCACAATTAAATGGAGTTCAAATTTAGTACAATGGGATATTTCAGAGTCGAGTTATTATTTGGAAATCTATAAAGAAACCAATTTTGTGTCAAATAATTTTTTGGTGTTGTGTTGTGTCTGAAAGATTTTTTTTTCCATAATTATAATTTCATCTATCCTGTCTATAATTTGTGGAAATGGGACTATATGTGTTTTCCAATGAAGGGCTATTATAGCCCAATGTGTTGCTACACAAATGGTGTGTATAAGAGTTGTTGAAGAAGGAGAAATATCCGGGATATTATTTTTATTGTTATACAGGATTTATATTATTATACATGATTTATATATTATTATTATTATACAGGATTTATTATTATTATTATTATTATACTACAGGATTTCTATTATTATTATTATTATACATGATTTATATATTATTATTATTATTATTATTATACAGGATTTATATTCTTATTATACATGATTTTTATTATTATTATTATACAGGATTTATATTATTATTATTATACATGATTTATATATTATTATTATTATTATTATTGTTATTATACATGATTTATATATTATTATTATTATTATACAGGATTTATTATTATTATTATACAGGATTTATATTATTATTATTATTATTATTATTATACATGATTTATATATTATTATTATTATTATACAGGATTTATTATTATTATTATTATTATACAGGATTTATATATTATTATTGTTATTATTATTATACAGGATTTATTATTATTATTATTATTATTATTATTATTATACATGATTTATATATTATTATTATTATTATACAGGATTTATATATTATTATTATTATTATTATTATTATTATACATGATTTATATATTATTACTATTATTATACATGATTTATATATTATTATTATTATACAGGATTTATATATTATTATTATTATTATTATTATACAGGATTTATTATTATTATTATTATTATTATTATACATGATTTATATATTATTATTATTATTATACAGGATTTATATATTATTATTATTATTATACAGGATTTATATATTATTATTATTATTATTATTATTATTATTATTATACAGGATTTATTATTATTATTATTATTATACAGGATTTATGGCGCCAACAGTTTGCTCAGCGCTTTACAATATAACAGGAGACAATACAGTTCAATACAAGAGGGATAGGAGGGCCCTGATCCTCGGAGCTTACAATCTAAGAGGGATATCTTTACAGTAAACAATACACAGTGATTGAATGTTAGATTGATTTCTTCCCCAACAATAATTTTAATTAACCCCTCGCCTACCAGGCACTTATACCCCCTTCCAGTCCAGGCCAATTTTCAGCTTTCAGCGCTGCCGCACTTTGATTGACAATTGCGCGGTCATGCAACATTGTACCCATATGAAATTTTGATCATTTTTTTCTCACAAATAGAGCTTTATTTTGGTGGTATTTAATTGCCACTGGGCGCTTTACTTTTTGTGCTATAAATAAAAAAAGTGCAAAAAATATGAAAAAAAAAAATTTTTTTCTTTGTTTCTATTATAAAATTTTTCAAACAGGTATTTTTTCTCCTTCACTGATGTGCGTTGATGAGGCAGCACTGATGGGCACTGATAGGCGGCACTGATGGGCACTGATAGGCAGCACTAAAGGGCACTGATAGGCAGTACTAATGAGGTGTCACGGATAGGCGGCACTAATATGCAGCACTGATAGGCGGCACTGATAGGTGACACTGATGATGGGTACTGATAGACGGCACTGACTGGCATCACTGCTGGGCACTGACTGGTGGCACTGACTTGCACAACCCCTGGGCACTGACTGGTGGCACTGACTGGCAGCACTGTTGGGCTGCACTGGTGGGTGGCACTGGTGGGCAGCACTGGTGGGTGGGCACAGGTGGGTGGGCACAGGTGGGTGGCACTGGTGGGCGGGCACAGGTGGGTGGCACTTCTGGGCACAGGTGGGTGATCTGCTGGGCACAGGTGGGCGGAGCTAGTGGGAGCACTGCTGGGCACAGGTGGGTGGAACTTGCGGGTGGCACTGCTGGGCACCGATCATCAGGGCACTGATCATCAGTGTCCTGATGATCGGTGCCGATCCTCGCTGTGACAACTGCCGGTTCTCGGCAGTACTTTCCTCACGATCTGACAGCGTGAGGAAAGTGCAGCCAAGAACCGGCACTTGCATTTCCCTCTGATCAGCGTGTCATTGGACACCGCTGATCACGTGGTAAAAGGCCGCTGTGATTGGCCTTTTACCACATCACGTGATCAGCTGTGTCCGTAGGACACAGCGATCACGGAGATCGCCGGGTGCGCGCCCCCTGGGGCACGCAGGAGAGCGCGTTCCGGGAGGACGTCATCTGACGTCCACCCAGAACTGGCCGGCCGCAGTGCAGCCGTCATTCGGCTATCTGCGGTCGGCTACTAGTTAAAGTAAAAATGTCTGTTCAGGTAGGTGCTAATTTTTCACAATCCCAGAAAATATGTAAAGGTGTCCTATAACATATTAAACCATTATTTACTTTCTGCCTGCTTGGTGATGCTGAACGGTGACAGAACTTTACTGCTCCCAGATGTGGAGGTCGGAACCCCCCTCCCCCCAGCCATGAATCTAGCAGTTGGTGATCTCTGGTGAATACATACATGCAAAGCAGCAGAAGGACCGCCATGTATGGCTCCTGACAGTAAAGACTTTACATAAGGATATCTTGGATTTTCTGTACAACACTGCGGTATATGTCAGAGCTATAGAAATGTATTATAATAGGAATAATAGTGTGTGACTGTGGGGGAGGGGACATTAGAGTGTATGCTCCTCTGTTACATGGTTCTGTGTTCTCTGTACAGCGCTGCGGTATATGTCAGAGCTATATAAATGTATAATACTAGTGTGTGACTGTGGGGGAGGGGACATTAGAGTGTACAGAGACTGATGAGTCCCCCCTTTACATCAGAATCTGCAGGGAAGCCACAGTCCAGGCTCATTAGAGTGTAAGCTCCCCTGGACTGATGTGACTGGCTGAGGGGGAGAGAGAGAGGGGGGGGAGAGGGGGGGAGAGAGGGAGAGGAGAGAGAGAGAGGAGGGAGAGAGGGAGAGAGAGAGAGGAGGGAGAGAGGGAGAGAGAGGGGAGAGGGGTGGGGGGAGAGGGGGGAGGGAGAGAGGGAGAGAGAGGGGGTGGGGGAGAGGGGGGAGGGAGAGAGGGAGAGAGAGGGGGTTGGGGGAGGGAGAGGATAGAGTGAGAGAGGGGGGGAGAGAGAGGGGGGAGAGAGAGGGGAGAGAGGGAGAGGGGAGAGAGGGAGAGGGGGAGGGAGAGAGAGGGGAGAGAGGGAGAGGGGAGAGAGGGGAGAGAGGGAGAGGGGAGAGAGGGAGAGGGGGGGGGAGAGAGAGGGGAGAGAGGGAGAGGGGAGAGAGGGAGAGGGGGAGGGAGAGAACAGCCGGGTGGGACATGCCGTGCACGTTTTTCGTTCGCTCTGGTGGCTTCCACCTGCCTGTTACCCGGTGCTGATGGAAGGTGAGAGAGGACGACCCTCCCTGTGGGGATTTGGGCGCGGGGCCAGAAACACTCTCTCATATGTAATGCTTCTGATATTTCTTTTTCAATAAAATTTAATTCCATCTTCATGGACGTGCGTGCGGCTCGCCTCGCCAGCGATGCTCCGGGGTGACCTGATAATTGATTATAATCTGGGAAGGTGTTGATGAAGTGATGGACTTAATCAAGTAGTCATCCCAGCGCCATTTATCACTTGTCAGCCCCTCTGACTCCGGCTGTTTGCATAAGAAGATGTGGAATCTGTAGGGTGGTCTGCGCACTCCTTGCCATTGTCCGACTAATGGAGCCGGGCCCCCCACACATCACTGTGGTGATCTCTGCTCCCTGTATGATGAGGACCCTCCCCATGGAAGAATGTGTCATCAGATCCATAGATTTCACACATAATAGAGAGGATCATTATCATCAGTACTGAGAGGTCATTTCCAGCACACGGGACAGATGGGAACGACGGACTACAGCCACTGCCTGAGATCATATAGAGAGGAAGATGGAAGACCATCACAGAAAATTTGGAACTTCATTTTATATTCTTCCATCCTCTTATTTGAGGGGTTCCCACCATCCCTGTGCTGAGTTCCCGGGTGTGTGCACCCGCTGTGCCCATTATGAGGGGTTCCCACCATCCCTGTGCTGAGTTCCCGGGTGTGTGCACCCACTGTGCCCATTATGAGGGGTTCCCGCCATCCCTGTGCTGAGTTCCCGGGTCTGTACACCCGCTGTGCCCATTATGAGGGGTTCCCGCCATCCCTGTGCTGTGTTCCCGGGTCTGTACCCCCGCTGTGCCCATTATGAGGGGTTCCCCCATCCCTGTGCTGAGTTCCCGGGTCTGTACACCCGCTGTGCCCATTATGAGGGGTTCCCGCCGTCCCCGTGCTGAGTTCCCAGGTCTGTACACCCTCTGTGCCCATTATGAGGGGTTCCCGCCGTCCCCGTGCTGAGTTCCCGGGTCTGTACACCCTCTGTGCCCATTATGAGGGGTTCCCACCATCCCCGTGCTGAGTTCCCGGGTCTGTACACCCGCTGTGCCCATTATGAGGGGTTCCCATCATCCCCGTGCTGAGTTCCAAGGTCTGTACACCCGCTGTGCCCATTATGAGGGGTTCCCACCATCTCTGTGCATTTTCAGAAGCAGATGCCAGGTCCACATTTCAGGTTTCCTGTGATAACAGACAATCTCGGCAGCTGACCGGCCCGGCTGCTTTTCTTGCCCTGGCGGACCCCGTTGGCAGCACAGATGGCTCCGGCTCGGGTGTAATCAGGTATATACGGAGCAGATGAAATGACGCGAGGAGCTGGAGCTCGGGGCTCTTGGCGCGGTCCCTGCAGACGCGGGCTCTGCTGATGGGGGCCCGGTTTCACGCGGCTGCCTTTCACGTGGAATTGCTTCCGATCAGCGTTTCGCCCCGGAGTAATGAAACGCCATCACTTCTCAAACCATTTTCTTGCTTCACCAAGTTGCTGGCTGGTGGATTTTTTTTTTCTCTCTTTTCCCGGCTGGGAGAGAAGGGATTTTGGGAGGCTGATTTATGACGGACGGACTTTGCTGACTTCTAGAGAAATGTCTCTTTCCCCCCTTTTCTCCCTCGTCACATCGCTCGCAGCGGAGAACCAGATTATTTCCTGCGCTGACCACGATCACCTTTGCTTTTTTATTTTCGTTTTTCCCTTTGTGTTCCTTAAATGGCCACTCCGACCCAAACGGGGAACTCTCCAAACCGGTCCGAAGCCGGCTGCCTGCCTGTATATGTGTGCAGATGTACCGGCGGGGTCTGCTGTGTGTGGTGCGCAAGAGCTTGCTCTCTAATCGTTTATTGAAATGACTATTAAAAGTTATTTAGGGACCCCAGAAGGTGCTGAATCAATGCATCAGGGAAATCCTTTCATTCAAAAAAGAATTTAAATGATGTAATTGAGAATACATATATTGTGGATATAAATGCAGTCATGGCCAAGAATTATGGTCAGATAATGTACCACTTCACTTCACTTCACTACACTTCACTTCACTACACTTCACTACACTACACTACACTGCACTACACTGCACTACACTACACTACACTGCACTACACTGCACTACACTACACTTCACTTCACTACACTACACTACACTGCACTACACTTCACTACACTGCACTACACTACACTACACTTCACTACACTTCATCACTTCCACTGTTTGGTGTCATACTAATAAAAACAAAAGAAATAAACATGAGAATGCCGAAACATTTGTATCTTCAACAATTCTCTGGGCAAAGTGGTGCGCTGACAGAAATGCAGGGGGTACAAGATTTTTGACCTTGACTGTGTATACATATATATATATTTTTTTCATATATCAAATACGGCCAAAATTGTAGTATCTCAAATATATGTCAATATATTTGGGAAGAATATTTTTAAAATATATTTAAAATATATTGTTCTTCCATGTGGGTATATATATATATATATATATATATATATATATATATATCCTAGATTGTAAGCTCCCAGGATCAGGGCCCTCCTATCCCTCTTGTATTGAACTGTATTGTTGCTGTATTGTCTCCAGTTATAATGTAAAGCGCTGAGCAAACTGTTGGCGCCATAAATCCTGTATAATAATAATAATATATAAATCCTGTATAATAATATATAAATCCTGTATAATAATAATATATAATTTCTGTATAATAATAATATATAAATCCTGTATAATAATAATAATAATATATAAATCCTGTATAATAATAATATATAAATCCTGTATAATAATAATAATATATAAATCCTGTATAATAATATATAAATCCTGTATAATAATAATATATAAATCCTGTATAATAATAATAATAATATATAAATTCTGTAGAATAATAATAATAATAATAATATATAAATCCTGTATAATAATAATAATAATATATAAATCCTGTATAATAATAATATATAAATCCTGTATAATAATAATAATATATAAATCCTGTATAATAATATATAAATCCTGTATAATAATAATATATAATTTCTGTATAATAATATATAAATCCTGTATAATAATAATAATAATAATAATATATAAATCCTGTATAATAATAATAATAATAATAATAATAATATATAAATCCTGTATAATAATAATATATAATTTCTGTATAATAATATATAAATCCTGTATAATAATAATAATAATAATAATAAAATATATATATATAATATGTATATACCCACATGGAAGAAATATATATTTTAAATATATTTAAAAAATATTCTTCCCAAATATATTGACATATATTTGAGATACTACAATTTTGGCCATATTCAATATATGAAAAATATATTTCAATATATATATATATTATTATACAGTATTTATATAGCGCCAAAGGGTTTGCTCATCGCTTTACAATAGCGGGGGGGGGGGGGGGGACAGAACATGATATATATACACAAGATAAGGCAAGGTGTTTGATCTCAGCTAAGGCACTATGAGGCTAAGGCCACTTCATACAGGCAAGTATACACAATAGTTACAAATAAAACTAAGAAAAACAGAAAAAATATAACAAAGCAGATAATTTCAAGCCAGGGGCACTACCCGAGGGGTCGGAGTCAGTAGGGGGCCCCATGAAGTGCCCCTGGTACTTTTTTTATAGGCTTTTGTGGGTGTGCTTTGAGTGTGGGCAAGGACACAGGGGCCCCATGATCCCCTATTGCCCAGGGGCCCCATGAGTTGTCAGTCCGCCCCTGTTCCAGGCATGCAAAGTAGCTTAGCGATTGAGAGAGCAGTGGAAGCAGTGGTTACCAAGGGCAACAGGAAGGCAGATGTCCTACCTCCCATGCCTCCAACCAGCAAGCCGTCACCTGTAGAAGCCTCCATCATCTCAGCCCTGACCTTCTCCACTACACTACTGAGCGTCTCTATGATGAAATTGCACCCCTGTCCTGCCCAGAGCTGGCCACATCTGCCTACAACAACCATCTATCATCCTCCCTGGACGCTCTCGCTCCTCTCTCTACACGCAGATCATTGACTCTCCACGAGGGGAGATCTTGCATGGTGCACCAGACCTAGGGAGACTGACACTTGTTTTGTGTTTCTTCTATTTGTGAATGATTGCACCAACTGTTGTCACCTTCTCACCAAGCTGCTTGGCCATAGTTTGGTAGCCCAGTCCAGCCTTGTGTAGGTCTACCATCTTGTCCCTGACATCCCTGGACAGCTCTTTGGTCTTTGCCATGGTGGAGAGTTTGGAATCTGATGGTTTGATTGCTCCTGTGGACAGGTGTCTATTATACAGGTAACACAATGAGATTAGCAGCACTCCCTTTAAGAGACTGCTTCTAATCTCAGCTTGTTACCTGTATGAAGGACACCTGGGAGCCAGAAATCCTGCTGAATGATAGGGGATCAAATCCTTCTTTCCCTCATGAACATGCAGATCAGTCATCATTTGTTAGACGCATTTCTGCTGAATTTGTTGTTGTATTCTGTCTCTCAGTGTTACACCGAACATTCCATTGTTAGACCGATCATTTCTGTGTGAGGGGCGAACATTCCATTGTTAGACCGATCATTTCTGTGTGAGGGGCGAACATTCCATTGTTAGACCGATCGTTTCTGTGTGAGGGGCGAACATTCCATTGTTAGACCGATCGTTTCAGGCACACTGAGAAACTGAGCAATGATAACATCTAACTTCTGGTTTCTCCATCTATGAGCCGTCACCACTGGCCTAGTATGGTGTAAACCAGACGCTTAACGAGAACCCTCGGGGCCCCAGCGCAAGACACCATGAAGAGCCACCCTGATCACCCCCCTTCTCTCTGAGCCCGGGGCCCTTTACTCCCCATTATTACAGTCCTGCAGCAGGACCCTTCCACATGTTCTGCAGCAGACCCTCTTCCTGCCATTTTGGGTAGGGTTACCCCCTTTTCTTCAAGCCAAATCCAAGCACTTAGCTGAGTACAGCAATTTTTTTTTGGTAGTATAAACTATACATGTATTGTGTGATTAAATATCATTTGGAATCATATGGATTTAACTGAAAGAGTCCCCCCCTACATCTGAATCTGCAGAGTCCCCCCTTACATCTGAATCTGCAGAGTCCCCCCTTACTTCTGAATCTGCAGGGAAGCCACAGTCCAGGTTCATTAGAGTGTAAGCTCCTGTGGTACAGAGATTGGTGTGACTGTGGGGGAGGGGACATTAGAGTGTAAGCTCCTCTGGTACAGAGACTGATGTGACGGTGGGGGAGGGGACATTAGAGTGTAAGCTCCTCTGGTGCAGAGACTGATGTGACTGTGGGGGAGGGGACATTAGAGTGTAAGTTCCTCTGGTACAGAGACTGATGTGACTGGCTCAGTGATCTCTGTACAGCGCTGCGGTATATGTCAGAGCCAGGGTAGACTGACCATTCAAGCACTCGGGCACTGCCCGAGGGCCCGGGGGCAGTAGGGGGCCCCATGAAATGCCCCTGGTACCTTTTTATAGGCTTTTTTGAGTGTGGGCAAGGACACAGGGGCCCCATGATCCCCTATTGCCCGGGGGCCCCATGATTGTTAGTCCGCCCCTGGTCAGAGCTATATAAATGTATAATAATAATAGTGTGTGACTGCGGGGGAGGGGACATTAGAGTGTAAGCTCCTCTGGTACAGAGACTGATGTGACTGTGGGGGAGGGGACATTAGAGTGTAAGCTCCTCTGGTACAGAGACTGATGTGACTGTGGGGGAGGGGACATTAGAGTGTAAGCTTCTCTGGTACAGAGACTGATGTGACTGTGGGGGAGGGGACATTAGAGTGTAAGCTCCTCTGGTACAGAGACTGATGTGACTGTGGGGGAGGGGACATTAGAGTGTAAGCTCCTCTGGTACAGAGACTGATGTGACTGTGGGGGAGGGGACATTAGAGTGCAAGCTCCTCTGATTAATGTTCTCTGTACAGTACTGCGGTATATGTCAGAGCTATATAGATGTATAATAATAGTGTGTGACTGTGGTGGAGGGTACATTAGAACATTAGAATGTAAGCTCCTGTGGTTCAGAGACTGATGTGACTGTGGGGGGAGGGGACATTAGAGTGTAAGCTCCTGTGGTTCAGAGTCTGATGTGACTGTGGGGGGAGGGGACATTAGAGCGTAAGCTCCTGTGGTTCAGAGTCTGATGTGACTGTGGGGGAGGGGACATTAGAGCGTAAGCTCCTGTGGTTCAGAGTCTGATATGACTGTGGGGGGGAGGGGACATTAGAGCGTAAGCTCCTGTGGTTCAGAGTCTGATATGACTGTGGGGGAGGGGACATTAGAGCGTAAGCTCCTGTGGTTCAGAGTCTGATATGACTGTGGGGGAGGGGACATTAGAGCGTAAGCTCCTGTGGTTCAGAGTCTGATATGACTGTGGGGGAGGGGACATTAGAGCGTAAGCTCCTGTGGTTCAGAGTCTGATATGACTGTGGGGGGGAGGGGACATTAGAGCGTAAGCTCCTGTGGTTCAGAGTCTGATATGACTGTGGGGGAGGGGACATTAGAGTGTAAGCTCCTGTGGTTCAGAGTCTGATATGACTGTGGGGGAGGGGACATTAGAGTGTAAGCTCCTGTGGTTCAGAGTCTGATATGACTGTGGGGGGAGGGGACATTAGAGTGTAAGCTCCTGTGGTTCAGAGTCTGATATGACTGTGGGGGAGGGGACATTAGAGTGTAAGCTCCTGTGGTTCAGAGTCTGATATGACTGTGGGGGAGGGGACATTAGAGTGTAAGCTCCTGTGGTTCAGAGTCTGATGTGACTGTGGGGGGAGGGGACATTAGAGCGTAAGCTCCTGTGGTTCAGAGTCTGATATGACTGTGGGGGAGGGGACATTAGAGTGTAAGCTCCTGTGGTTCAGAGTCTGATATGACTGGCTACATTGCTGTGGAACAGTTTTTTGGAAATCTGAAAACCGCTAGAAGACGAACATTTCTCATGGTACAATGATGGGTGATCATTTTTGTCGCTGTTTAACTTGTCGCGGTTGGGGGCTGTGCGGTCAGTGATGCTCTGGCGGCGGTGGAGGGGACCAGAGTGGCCACAAGCAATTAACTCGGAGCGCCTGTAAAGCTGGGTGAGCGGGAGGTGATGTCGGAGGTGCTAACAGAGGTCAGCGCAGAAGAAAATCCTCGTATTGTGCGCGACGGCGGCAGCCGGAGGAGAAAAAAAGGAAAAGAAAAAAAAAAGTGGAAAACATTAATTGTATCCAGTGTGTTTTTTTCCATTTGGAAGTCTTCACAGTACATTGCCTCTTCTCCTCGCCACTTATCACCTCCCCCAGCGCCCGGCCGCTCGCTCGGCACTATTTTCCAGCCATTGGTAAGACAATGGCGAGGGTGCAGGCCGGGGTCAAGTGTAATCATTTTTATAGAGCGCAGATCAATAGCAGTTTGAAATAAACGCAGCGTGTCCGCGTCCCGGGGAAAGAGGCGACATGAAAGAACTGTCGCCGTATTATCGGACAACAGGAATCCCATCCAGACTCTCTCCAGCCCCGCCGCCATCGCTTCTTGTGCTTTTCAATGAGATATCGGCGCCAGCGTCCATTATGGGAGCGCCATTGTTGGTGATAATTGAAAGCTTGGCTCTTTGTGTCACAATCAGTTTGTTTTCACCACAAATGTGTTTCCCCGACTGCGCTACAGATGTTATTATATGGCGCTAAGGCGCTGACCGCGGCAATTCGCCCGGGGGGGGGAGGGGGGCATCTGATCGTGTGTCGGCAAATAATTGAGATTAAGTCACCTATTAATATATGACATTTTTATGGCTCTGACATACACCGTGGCACTTTACGGCTGACGCTGAGAATCCACAACGCGCCCCCCAAAAATGCGCATATATGGTAGACCACTGTGATGCTGCAGATCAAAGAGGACCTGTCATCAGACATGCCACATGTAAGCAATGTGTCAGTGTGTGTATGACCTCTCACAGGTGTCAATGACTTCATCTCTTGTTCTCTCCAGAAGGACGGCGCCATCTTTGTTCTGGCATCATCCGGGGTCACCGTTCACTTCCTGGACTCAGAAATGACACAGTCATGTAAATCCCAGTGCCTGCGCAGATCCTGGATGTGTGGTGGACACTGATCTGTCCCTGCTGCAACCTTGCTACAAAGTTACAATGTACAGTGTGATCCCTGGGGGAGGGGAGACTGAGGAAATGCCTCCTCCTCCTTCTACAAAGTTACAATGTACAGTCTGATCACTGGGGGAGGGGAGACTGAGGAAATGCCTCCTCTTCCTTCTGCAGAGTTACAATGTACAGTCTGATCACTGGGGGAGGGGAGACTGAGAAAATGCCTCCTCCTCTTCCTACAAAGTTACAATGTATAGTCTGATCATTGGGGGAGGGGAGACTGTGGAAATGCTTCCTCCCCCTTCTACAAAGTACAGCCTGATCACTGGGGATCGCAGCGCTGTACAGAGAAAAGAAAAAGAAAGGGAGAAAGGGAGAGAGAGAGAGAAAGAAAGAAGGGAGAGAGAGAGAGAGAGAGAGAGAAGGGGGAGAGAGGGGGGAGAGAGGAAGGGGGAGAGAGAGAGAGGGGGGGGGGGGGGAAGAAAGAGGAAGAGAAAGAAAGAAAGAAAGAGAGAAAGAAACAGTGCATTTATAAAGTATTCAGACCCCCTTCATTTCATTCAATGCTGTTATGTTGCAGTCTGATACTACAGATGTTTAAATTCATTTTTTTCTCATGAATCTACACTCAGTACCCCATCTACACTCAGCACCCCATCTACACTCTGTACCCCATCTGCACTCTGTACCCCATCTACACTCTGTACCCCATCTACACTCTGTACCCCATCTGCACTCTGTACCCCATCTGCACTCAGTACCCCATCTACACTCAGTACCCCATCTACACTCAGTACCCCATCTACACTCAGCACCCCATCTACACTCTGTACCCCATCTACACTCTGTACCTCATCTACACTCTGTACCCCATCTACACTCAGTACCCCATCTACACTCAGCACCCCATCTACACTCAGTACCCCATCTACACTCAGCACCCCATCTACACTCAGTACTCCATCTACACTCTGTACCCCATCTACACTCAGCACCCCATCTACACTCAGTACCCCATCTACACTCAGCACCCCATCTACACTCAGTACTCCATCTACACTCAGTACCCCATCTACACTCAGTACCCCATCTACACTCTGTACCCCATCTACACTCAGTACCCCATGTACACTCTGTACCCCATCTACACTCTGTACCCCATCTACACTCAGTACCCCATCTACACTCTGTACCCCATCTACACTCAGTACCCCATCTACACTCAGTACTCCATCTACACTCAGTACCCCATCTACACTCAGTACCCCATCTACACTCTGTACTCCATCTACACTCAGTACCCCATCTACACTCAGCACCCCATCTACACTCAGTACCCCATCTACACTCTGTACTCCATCTACACTCAGTACCCCATCTACACTCAGTACCCCATCTACACTCTGTACTCCATCTACACTCAGTACCCCATCTACACTCTGTACTCCATCTACACTCAGTACCCCATCTACACTGAGTACCCCATCTACACTCTGTACCCCATCATGACAAAGTGAAAACAGAATGTTAGAAATGTCTGGGAATTTATTAAAAATAAACTGAAATCTCACATTGACATATGTACTCAGACCACCCCCCCCCCCCCCCCTGTCTCTGGATCGTTGCTGAGATGTTTCTACACAGTGATTGGAGGTGGACCACCTGTGGTAAATTAAATTGATTGGACAGGATTTGGAAAGACGCACACCTCTACATAACCCCCAGTTCACATCTGTGCTGGTGGTGCGCTGTGAAGATCCATGCAGCCGCACCACCCGCACAGGAAAATGCTGACCCGCGGGTGGGTGCCAGTATTTCTAATGGCACGCCACCCGCACTAGAAAATACAACCGTACTGGGAACCTCGGCTGCGTTTTCCAGATAAGTGCCGGGACTTCTTCCCTGCGTGTCACGGGCACAGGAGTCCATTCAAATGAATGGGCTCTCGTGCCCATGCAAAACATGGCCCGCACGGCCACATAGATGTGAACCGGGGGAGAAAGGCCTCACAGCTGACAATGCATACTGTATCAGATAGGTGGCACTGAAGAACCTGATGGGCACTGATGGGTGGCACTGACTGGCACTGATAGTTGGCACTGAAAGGCAGCTCTGATGGGCACTGATATGTGGCATTGATGTGGCACTGATAAGCACTGGTATGTGGTATTGATGGGCACTGGTATGTGGCATTGATGTGTAATGATCGGCACGGGTATGTGGTATTGATGGGCACAGGTATGTGGTATTGATGGGCACTGATATGTGGCATTGATGTGTATTGATGGGCACTGGTATGTGGCATTGATGGGCACTGATATGTGGCATTGATGTGTAATGATCGGCACGGGTATGTGGTATTGATGGGCACTGATATGTGGCATTGATGGGCACTGATATGTGGCATTGATGGGCACTGGCAGGTGGCACTGATGGGGCTGCACTGACAATCAGTGTAGATGTCCCCTCTGAGGAATGCCACTTACCAGCTCTCCTCTCCTCACGTGATGTCAGGATGAGGAGAGAACT
Source organism: Staurois parvus (assembly GCF_062004578.1). Lineage (NCBI taxonomy): Eukaryota > Metazoa > Chordata > Amphibia > Anura > Ranidae > Staurois > Staurois parvus. The sequence goes on from NW_028321104.1 coordinate 80,120, forward strand.
GACCATAACCGGCATTTCCTATTTACATGCGCTCAGCTGTGATTGGACACCACTGATCACATGATGGAGCCCACGTCATCGGCTCTTTACTGTGATCTGTGATCTGCTGTGGCCCAGGGACACAACGCACCACCGATCGGCAAGCATGCACAGCTAGTGTGGGAGGAACGAGAGAGCCGCCCCCCTCCTGTCATTTCCTTATATGGCGGGCAGGAGGAGGTTGACTATGACTGAGCCTGCTCAGCAGCAGGAGAATTCAGGTGGAAGATGTGAGGAAGGTGAGATGCAGGAGCTGGGGAGGGGGCCCAGTGGGAAAGGGCCTACCTACAGGCAGGGTGCTGGAAAAGAGGATCACTCAGCCTCACTGGCTCCCAGAGCAAGGACCGCCTTTAGAGCCAGGAAAGGAGCCAGCCCAGGGGAAGGCCTGAAGGCAGCCACCTACCTAAACCTGCTTGCAGGACTAAGACTGAGTGAGTTGTCCTACACCCCTGGGCCAGCTAAGGGAAAAAGAGCCTTCTGGTGGGAAACCTGACTAGCTCCTTACCCGGGACTGTTTCATTTAAGGTGGCAGGCACTGGATCCCCTTTACCTAGGGATTCCCTCAGGCAGCTGGATAAGAAGAGGATTCCGTGGGGTCTGGGGTGGTCAACCAGGAAAGGCTGGAGAGCTCTCCAAGAAGAGTCTCTGCTGTGTAAAGACTTCTACATAGTGACATAAGGAGTTTGTCCTCAGCTTGCAGTTCCATTGGGCATCCCATACACCCCCTTACCCCATCCAAGTTCAACATCCCTTAACCCCTTCCAGTCCGGACACTTTCACCCCCTTCCAGTCCGGACACTTTCACCCCTTCCAGTCCGGACACTTTCTCCCTCTCCCAGTTCGGACACTTTCCCCCCTTCCAGTCCGGACACTCCCCCCCCTTCCAGTCCGGACACTTTCCCCCCCTTCCAGTCCAGACACTCCCCCCCTTCAAGTCCGGACACTTTCCCCCCCTTCCAGTCCAGACACTTTCACCCCCTTCCAGTCCGGACACTTTCCCCCCTTCCAGTCCGGACACTCCTCCCCCTTCCAGTCCGGACACTTTCCCCCCCTTCCAGTCCGGACACTTTCCCCCCCTTCCAGTCCGGACACTTTCCCCCCTTCCAGTCCGGACACTTTCCCCCCCTCCCAGTCCGGACACTTTCACCCCCTTCCAGTCCGGACACTTTCACCCCCCTTCCAGTCCGGACACTTTCACCCCCTTCCAGTCCGGACACTTTCACCCCCTTCCAGTCCGGACACTTTCACCCCCTTCCAGTCCGGACACTTCCCCCCCTTCCAGTCCGGACACTTTCACCCCCTTTCAGTCCGGACACTTCCCCCCCTTCCAGTCCGGACACTTTCCCCCCCTTCCAGTCCGGACACTTTCACCCCCTTCCAGTCCGGACACTTTCCCCCCTTCCTGTCCGGACACTTTCCCCCCCTTCCTGTCCGGACACTTTCCCCCCCCTTCCAGTCCGGACACTTTCCCCCCTTCCAGTCCGGACACTTTCGCCCCCTTCCAGTCCAGACACTTTCACCCCCTTCCTGTCCGGACACTTTCGCCCCCTTCCAGCCCGGACACTTTCTCCCCCTCCCAGTTCGGACACTTTCGCCCCCTTCCAGCCCGGACACTTTCGCCCCCTTCCAGCCCGGACACTTTCTCCCCCTCCCAGTTCGGACACTTTCGCCCCCTTCCAGTCCAGACACTTTCACCCCCTTCCTGTCCGGACACTTTCACCCCCCTTCCTGTCCGGACACTTCCCCCCCTTCCAGTCCGGACACTTTCACCCCCTTCCAGTCCGGACACTTTCCCCCCTTCCTTGTCCGGACACTTTCGCCCCCTTCCAGTCCGGACACTTTCCCCCCCTTCCAGTTCGGACACTTTCGCCCCCTTCCAGCCCGGACACTTTCCCCCCCTTCCAGCCCGGACACTTTCCCCCCTTCCAGTCCGGACACTTTCCCCCCCTTCCAGCCCGGACACTTTCCCCCCCTTCCTGTCCGGACACTTCCCCCCCCTTCCTGTCCGGACACTTCCCCCCCCTTCCTGTCCGGACACTTTCCCCCCCCCTTCCAGTCCGGACACTTTCCCCCCTTCCAGCCCGGACACTTTCCCCCCCTTCCTGTCCGGACACTTCCCCCCCCTTCCTGTCCGGACACTTTCACCCCCCTTCCAGTCTGGACACTTTCCCCCCCTTCCAGTCCGGACACTTTCCCCCCCTTCCAGTCCGGACACTTTCCCCCCCTTCCAGTCTGGACACTTTCCCCCCCTTCCAGTCTGGACACTTTCCCCCCCTTCCAGTCCGGACACTTTCCCCCCCTTCCCCCCCAGGCCAATTTTCAGCTTTCAGCGCTATCACACTTTGAATGACAATTGCGCGGTCATGCAACACTGCACCCATATGAATTTTTTAGCATTTTTTTGAGATAGATAAAACTTTATTTTGGTGGTATTTATTCACCGCTGGGATTTTTATTTGTTTTGCTATATAAATGAAAAAGTCCAAAAAGTTTGAAAAAAAGTGTTTTTCTTATAAAATTTTGCAAATAAATAATCTTTCTTCATAAATCTCGGCCAAAATTTATTCAGTTATCTTTTTAGTAAAACAAAATAACTCAAATTAGTTTATAACCAAAAATAATAATAATAATAATTTTTTTTTACATTTTTATTTAATTTTTTTTATATTTTTATTTATTTATTTTTTTACATACTGTCACCCTAGCAGTACAGTGTCACCATGGTGACACTGTACTACTTGTGGGGGGGTGATGAAGATTTTTTTTTTACACTGATTGCTTTTACACCCATAAAGCAATCATTTCTCCTTCTCTCTGGCGGCATTCTTGCAGCCATTGAGAAATACAGTGAGAGCTGTGATTGGTCACAGCTTGTCACATGGTACAAGGCTGTTGTGAATAGCCCTGTACCATGTGATCTCTGTGATCATTCACAGATTTCACAGGTAGTAAGCAATGATGTCAGAAGTGACATCTTGCGTACTACTCTTTATGTGATCACATGATCGGGACCTCACACAGAGTTCCCGTACAACAATCTGCTCTGGACACAGCGGGCAGCAGATCGCAGTGCTGAGAGCTCCCAGGGAGAGCACACAAGCAGGAGGCTGGGAGGCCGTTTATAAACAGCCACCTGCCCCTGCACTGCCACCGCCCCGCCGTTTATATACAACAGCCGGAAGGGAAGTGGTTAATAAAACAACAAGCTCCAGGACTGTTTACTGACTCTAACTGCAAGTCTGTAGAGGATGCGTGTTGCCTGGCTGTGCAGGACTATAGGGGGGACCCAAATCTTCAGCAACTCCTATGGGGGAAGTGCTACAGACCCAAAGCAGCATGGATTTACTGGGGGTAAATCAGACTAATCTGTTTGGATGTTTTGACATCACCAAGCAGCTGCACATAATGAGCATGAAAAACGTTGTCCCATCTAGGACTTAACCCTTCAGTTCCCGGGATGTGCAGATGGATAAAGGATAGATATCAAAGTGTGGACATAAATGGGGTTCATTGGCAACAGAGACCAGTCACTGGCGGCGTACCACAAGGCTCTGTACCTGGTCCTGTTCTATTAATCTGTTTCTAAGTGATAGAACTGAAGGGTTGGTGGGCAAGGAGGAAGGAGGTCCTGATTCCTGTATATAGATCCTATCACTAGAGGGGTCACCGGCAGGAGGAAGGAGGTCCCAATTCCCCTATATAGATCTTTATATCACTAGAGGGGTCACCGGCAGGAAGAAGGAGGTCCTGATTCCTCTATATAGATCACTAGAGGGGTTCCCAGCAGGAGGAAGGAGGTCCTGATTCCTCTATATAGATCCTATCACTAGAGGGGTCACCGGCAGGAGGAAGGAGGTCCTGATTCCTCTATATAGATCACTAGAGGGGTCACCGGCAGGAGGAAGGAGGTCCCAATTCCCCTATATAGATCTTTATATCACTAGAGGGGTCACCGGCAGGAGGAAGGAGGTCCTGATTCCTCTATATAGATCTTTATATCACTAGAGGGGTCACCGGCAGGAGGAAGGAGGTCCTGATTCCTCTATATAGATCCTATCACTAGAGGGGTCACCGGCAGGAGGAAGGAGGTCCTGATTCCTCTATATAGATCCTATCACTAGAGGGGTCACCAGCAGGAGGAAGGAGGTCCCGATTCCTCTATATATATCACTAGAGGGGTCACTGGCAGGAGGAAGGAGGTCCTGATTCCTCTATATAGATCTTTATATCACTAGAGGGGTCACCGGCAGGAGGAAGGAGGTCCTGATTCCTCTATATAGATCTATCACTAGAGGGGTCACCGGCAGGAGGAAGGAGGTCCTGATTCCTCTATATAGATCACTAGAGGGGTCACCGGCAGGAGGAAGGAGGTCCTGATTCCTCTATATAGATCTTTATATCACTAGAGGGGTCACAAAAATGGAACTGACTGCGCCGGTGAACTCAGCAGAGGGACAGTGGGAACCCCTCATAATGGGCACAGCGGGTGTACTGACTCAGGAACTCAGCACAGGGACGGTGGGAACCCCTCATAATGGACACAGCCGGGGTACAGACCTGGGAACTCAACACAGGGATGGTGGGAACCAGCGGGTGTACAGCGGGTGTACAGACCCGGGAACTCAGCACAGGGATGGTTGGAACCCCTGATAATGGGCACAGCGGGCGTACAGACCCGGGAACTCAGCACAGGGACGGTGGGAACCCCTCATAATGGACACAGCCGGGGTACAGACCTGGGAACTCAACACAGGGATGGTGGGAACCAGCGGGTGTACAGCGGGTGTACAGACCCGGGAACTCAGCACAGGGATGGTTGGAACCCCTCATAATGGGCACAGCGGGTGTACAGACTCGGGGAACTTGGCACAGGGACGGTGGGAAACCCTCATAATGGGCACAGCGGGTGTTCAGACTCGTGGAACTTGGCACAGGGACGGTGGGAACCCCTCATAATGGGCACAGTGGGTGTTCAGACTCGGGGAACTTGGCACAGGGACGGTGGGAACCCCTCATAATGGGCACAGTGGGCGTACAGACCCGGTATAGAAATCTCACCCATATAGTCCCCTGAGAGATAGCAGAAACCAGTGGCGGACTGACAACTCATGGGGCCCCCAGGCAATAGGGGATCATGGGGCCCCTGTGTCCTTGCCCACACTCAAACCACACCCAAAAAAGCCTATGAAAGTTGCCAGGAACATCTCATGGGGCCCCCCACTGACCCCGGGCCCTCTGGCAATGCCCGAGTACCCGAATGGTCAGTCCCCCCCGGGCAGAAACTGTCAGGCAATTTAACTCAAATACTTGAATATCAGTTTTAGGTGGAACAACCCTTTAAACAGGTGGATACATTCGGGGTTTGTTTTGCTAAAGACAAATAGACTGGGCACTTTGCAAGCGCAATGTCTCCAGCAGGGGCGGATTGACCATTCAGGCATTGCCCGAGGGCCCGGGGTCAGTAGGGGGCCCCATGAGCTGCCCCTGGTACCTTTCATAGGCGTTTTTTGGCTGTGGTTTGAGTGTGGGCGAGGACACAGGGGCCCCATGATTCCCTATTGCCAGGGGGCCCCATGAGTTGTCACTCTGCCCCTGGTCTCCAGAGATTAGGAAATGAGGTGAAGCTTCACCTTTCGAAGAATACCCAATCACCTACAAGGGAAAAAATGAACAAAAAGCATTTTTGTGATTGGATGGTGGAGGTCAGCGGAGCTTCTGCTCATTTTCTGAGCTCTGGAGCTCCTTCTCTTGCAGAGTGCACAGTCTATTTGCCTTTAGTAGCTCACCCTCCATTGTATTTGCAGGTCAGAGTCCCCGATGTTTCAATGGCAGTATCTATGGCCGAGTACCGGAGGGGTCAGAGTCCCCGATGTTTCAATGGCAGTATCTATGGCCGAGTACCGGAGGGGTCAGAGTCCCCGATGTTTCAATGGCAGTATCTATGGCCGAGTACCGGAGGGGTCAGAGTCCCCGATGTTTCAATTGTAGTATCTATGGCCGAGTACCGGAGGGGTCAGAGTCCCCGATATTTCAATTGTAGTATCTATGGCCGAGTTCCGGAGGGGTCAGAGTCCCCGATGTTTCAATGGCAGTATCTATGGCCGAGTACCGGAGGGGTCAGAGTCCCCGATGTTTCAATGGCAGTATCTATGGCCGAGTACCGGAGGGGTCAGAGTCCCCGATGTTTCAATTGTAGTATCTATGGCCGAGTACCGGAGGGGTCAGAGTCCCCGATGTTTCAATTGTAGTATCTATGGCCGAGTTCCGGAGGGGTCAGAGTCCCCGATGTTTCAATGGCAGTATCTATGGCCGAGTACCGGAGGGGTCAGAGTCCCCGATGTTTCAATGGCAGTATCTATGGCCGAGTACCGGAGGGGTCAGAGTCCCCGATGTTTCAATGGCAGTATCTATGGCCGAGTACCGGAGGGGTCAGAGTCCCCGATGTTGCAATGGTAGTATCTATGGCCGAGTACCGGAGGGGTCAGAGTCCCCGATGTTTCAATGGCAGTATCTATGGCCGAGTACCGGAGGGGTCAGAGTCCCCGATGTTGCAATGGTAGTATCTATGGCCGAGTACCGGAGGGGTCAGAGTCCCCGATGTTGCAATGGTAGTATCTATGGCCGAGTACCGGAGGGGTCAGAGTCCCCGATGTTGCAATGGTAGTATCTATGGCCGAGTACCGGAGGGGTCAGAGTCCCCGATGTTTCAATGGCAGTATCTATGGTCGAGTACCGGAGGGGTTAATGGAGCCCTGAGAGCGTTTTTCTCTGCGTCTCCACTGCCTCGTCCCTGAGCCGGAGTCCTGTGATTGAAATCTGCTGATCTCAGCAGCTCGCTCCTCAGTAACTTCCCCATCAGGCAATTTGCTTCTCATTTTCTCCGACCCGTCTCGTGCCGCAAATGCCCGCGGAGGTCACATGACCCACACAGAAGCCGCGGTTTAACTGTGTAAGTCCGGTTCACGCCTTCCCCATTACCAGCGTGCTCGAGCGGACCGAAACTCCCAGCTAACGAGATGAGAGGCGACGTGGTGGGCCCTGCAGCCCGCCGACGTGCCGTGGCTGGAAATAGGACAGAGTTAGGTGGTTGTGCGCCCCCCCCGCTCTCCCTCCCCTGTGCGGCCTGCGGAGCGCCCTGCAGGGCTCATGTCTCCTCCGATCTCTCTGTGTGCTGGCAGAGGGAACTCTGTGTGGATCTGGCATTCACTGCCCACACATCCCGCTCCTCAGCAGCGCTGACGCTGCAACTAACTTCACTCCTATAAACTTGTCCATTCGCAACTTAACATGGCGCCCCGACGGAAAAGCACCACCCTGACCCGTGTTATGTCCCACCTCCAGTTTTGTCTTTTCATGGCTAGTGTTCCTTCTGAACAATTGTTCTTCTAAAATCTTCCACAATCAGGGAAGTGTACAAAGGCTTTCGTAGTGGGAACGCCAAGAGAAGGTCAAGGCCAAGATGATGAAGACACAAGAAGGCATTTATCTCTAAGATGACCCCATCCCGAGGTACATTCATTTCTTCTGCTTCACCACAACGCACTCCCTCTCAAGGTCTAAGAAAATTCTGTGATCACTTGAAGTGCCACTCAAGGAGCTCTGCTGGTAAATAAAAATGCATTGTCTCACAGCAATATAAAAGGGTGCAGGCTGGCTTGTGCTTGATGTTGCACCTTCCCAGTGGAAACTTCCATCCCTTCCTCAGCCTACAACAATGGAGGATCTCAATGATGAGAGGACCTCAATGAAAGAGGACCTCAACAATGGAGATCGTGATGATGGAGGATTGTAATGATGGTGGACCTCAGTGAAGGAGGACCTCAATGAAGGAGGACCTCAACAATGCGGACCTCGGTGATGGAGGACTGTAATGATGGGGATCGCGATGATGGAGGATTGTAATGATGGTGGACCTCAATGAAGGAGGACCTCAATGATGGGGACCTCGGAAATGGAGGACTTCAATGATGGGGATCGCGATGATGGAGGATTGTAATGATGGTGGACCACAATGTAGGAGGACCTCAACGATGGGGACCTCGGTGATGGAGGAATTCAATGATGGGGATCGCGATGATGGAGGATTGTAATGATGGTGGACTTCAATGAAGGAGGACCTCAATGATGGGGACCTCGGAAATGGAGGACTTCAATGATGGGGATCGCGATGATGGAGGATTGTAATGATGGTGGACCTCCATGAAGGAGGACCTCAATGATGGGGACCTCTGTGATGGAAGACTTCAATGATGGGGGACCTCAATGATAGTGCCGTTCAAGGGGTGCTCTGCTGGTAAATAAAAATGCATTGTCTCACAGCAATATAAAAGGATGCAGGCTGTCTTGTGCTTGATGCTGCACCTTCCCAGTGGAAACTTCCATCCCTTCCTCAGCCTACAACAATGGAGGATCTCAATGATGAGAGGATCTCAATGAAAGAGGACCTCAACAATGGAGGTCGCGATGATGGAGGATTGTAATGATGGTGGACCTCAATAAAGGAGGACCTCAATTATGGTGGATGTCAATGAAGGAGGACCTCAATGAAGGAGGACCTCAATAATGGGGACCTCAGAAATGGAGGACTTCAGTGATGGGGGACCTCAATGATAGTGCCGTTCAAGGTGCTCTGCTGGTAAATAAAAATGCATTGTCTCACAGCAATATAAAAGGGTGCAGGCTGTCTTGTGCTTGATGCTGCACCTTCCCAGTGGAAACTTCCATCCCTTCCTCAGCCTACAACAATGGAGGATCTCAATGATGAGAGGACCTCGATGAAAGAGGACCTCAACAATAGGGATCGCAATGATGGAGGATTGTAATGATGGTGGCCTCAATGAAAGAGGACCTCAATGATGGTGGATCTCAATGATGGTGGACCTCAATGATGGGGACCTCGGTGATGGAGGACTTTAATGATGGGGGACCTCAATAACAGTGCCGCTCAAGGTGCTCTGCTGGTAAATAAAAATGCATTGTCTCACAGCATTATAAAAGGGTGCAGGCTGTCCCGCTATAAGTCGCTGATCGCCACCACGACTAGTAAAAAACAAAAATAAAAAAGCCCAGTATATATACCGCCACTATAACTTTCACGTAAACCAATTAATTTACACGTATTGGTTTTTTTTTTCAGTAAAGACACGGAGCAGAATACATTTTGGCCAAAATTTATGATGAAATTTGATTTTTTTACATTTTTTGCTGGACATGTTTAATAGCAAAAAGTCCAAAATATTGTTTTTTTTTCCTCAAAATTGGCGGTCTTTTTTTGCTTATAGCACAAACAAATAAAAAATGCACAGGGGATCAAATACCACCGAAAGAAAGCTCAATTCGTGGGAAAAAAAGGATGTAAATTTAATTTGGGTGCAGCGTTGCATGACCGCACAATTGTCAGTTAAAGTAACGCAGTGCCGTGATGCAAAAAATGGCCTGGTCAGGAAAGGGGGGGATCCTCAGGAGGGCGAGGGGTTAAAAAAAAATATATATAAGTAATGATAAAGTTATCATCGAGCAAAGAGGCCGATAGCAGAAATGTAAAACTTGCTCTGCTCCACGTGGGGCATACAATATGGCTGCTGACGTGGTTAAAGACCGTACATAGCAGGGGCGGACTGACCATTTGGAAACTCAGGCACTGCCCGAGGGCCCGGAGTCAGTAGGGGGCCCCATGAGATGCCCCTGGTACCTTTTTCATAGGCTTTTTTGAGTTTGGGCAAGGACACAGGGGCCCCATGATCCCCTATTGCCCGGGGGCCCCATGAGTTGTCAGTCCGCCCCTGGTACATAGTTGAACACTTCTACGAAAATATTCCCAGGGAAGCTTTCCTCCACGGGTGAGTAATGTAACCAAATTCCCTCCATCTTGCTCTGGGGCGATCTCTGTAGGGGTAGTCCAGGTGCCCCGCTGTCATCCAGGGGGCCCAGTCTGCCCAATTAGAAGCGTGTTCCATGCAACCCCCCCCCCCCGGCTCCGGTGTCATTGCTTAATTATGCATGTCTAAGCCTTGCTGATTCACGCTTAAGTGCTCCGTAAACACAGATACGACATGTGACGGCGACTTCCCTGGGTGCCCCCCCATCCCCCCCGGGGAGACCTGACACAATGGCTGCACATCACGGTGAGCCTCTCGGAGAACGCGGCTCGCCCTCTCATACGCTGTGCGTTCTGCAGGTAGAGCGAACCTACGACGGAGCTGGTGTTGAACCTGCAGGACGGTGTCGGCTCAGAAAACACGACGTGTCAATCAGACGTACCTGGGAGTCGACTTTTTATTACACGGGATTCACGCGGTGGAAAGGCCGGGAGCGCCGTCTGCGCTGTACAGTTCATACTGGGAGGTAGAATCTGTTCCTCCTGTAGCTGTTCATTACAATCAGGGAACCGTGCGCGGCTCTCAGAGAGGAAACCCCAAAAGATGGCCGACTTAAAATGTGTCAGAGAAAAAAAATGTGTATTCAGTGCCTTGAAAAAGTATTTATACTCCTTGAAATGTCCCCCATGTTGTCATGTTACAACCAAAAAAGTCAATGTATTTATTGGGATTGGATGTGATACCGACACAAAGTGGCACCTAATTGTGAAGTGGAAGGAAAATTAGTATTTTAAAACTTTTTCAAGGCACTGTATATATATATATATACACACACACATATATATATATATACACACACAGTGAAGGAAATGCGTATTTGCTCCCCTGCTGATTTTGAATGTTTGCCCGCTCACAAAGAAATGATCGGTCTAAAAATCCAATGGTAGGTGTATTGACTGAGAGACAGACTAGCAAGAAAACATTCAAAAGAACTGCATGTCTAACCAATGATGCGCTGATTCGCATGTTCGTCAGGGAAATAAGTATTCCATCCCCTATCATTCAGCAGGATTTCTGGCTCCCAGGTGTCTTTCATACAGGTAACAAGCTGAGATTAGAAGCAGCCTCTTAAAGGGAGTGCTACTAATCTCATTGTGTTACCTGTATAAAAGACACCTGTCCACAGGAGCCATCAAACCATCAGATTCCAAACTCTCCACCATGGCAAAGGCCAAAGAGCTGTCCAAGGATGTCAGGGACAAGATGGTAGACCTACACAAGGCTGGACTGGGCTACCAAACTATGGCCAAGCAGCTTGGTGAGAAGGTGACAACAGTTGGTGCAATCATTCACAAATGGAAGAAACACAAAACAAGTGTCAGTCTCCCTAGGTCTGGTGCACCATGCAAGATCTCACCTCGTGGAGTGACAATGATCATGAGAACAGTGAGGAATCATCCCAGAACTACACGTGAGGATCTTGTCAATGATCTCCAGGCAGCTGGGACCACAGTCACCAAGAAAACAATTGGTAACACACTACGCCGACAAGGACTGAAATCCTGCAGTGCCGCACGGTCCCTCTGCTCAGGAAAGCCCATGTCCAGGCCCGTCTGACGTCTGCCACTGAACATCTGAATGAAGCAGAGGAGGACTGGTGGGAAGTGTTGTGGTCAGAGGAGACCAAAATCCAGCTCTTTGGCATCAACTCAACTCGTCGTGTTTGGAGGAGATGGAATGCTGCCTATGACCCCAAGAACACCATCCCAACTGTGAAACATGGTGGTGGAAACGTTCTGCTTTGGGGGTGTTTTTCTGCTAAGGGGACAGGACAACTGCACCGCATCAAAGGGACGATGGACGGGGCAATGTACCCTCAAATCTTGGGTGAGAACCTTCTTCCCTCAGCCAGGGCATTGAAAATGGGTCGTGGATGGGTGTTCCAGCATGACAATGACCCAAAACACACGGCCAAGGCAACAAAGGAGCGGCTCAAGAAGAAGCACATTAAGGTCCTGGAGTGGCCTAGCCAGTCTCCAGACCTTCATCCGATTGAAAATCTGTGGAGGAGCTGAAAGTTCGAGTTGCCAAATGTCAGCCACCAAACCTTCATGATTTGGAGAGGATCTGCCAAGAGGAGTGGGCCAAAATCCCTCCTGAGATGTGTGCGAACCTGGGGGCCAACTCCAGGAAACGTCTGACCTCTGTGATTGCCAACAAGGGATTTACCACCAAGTACTAAGTCATGTTTTGTGAAGGGGATCAAATCCTTCTTTCCCTCATGAACATGCAGATCAGTCATCATTTGTTAGACGCCATTTCTGCTGAATTTGTTGTTGTATTCTGTCTCTCAGTGTTACACCGAACATTCCATTGTTAGACCGATCATTTCTGTGTGAGGGGAGAACATTCCATTGTTAGACCGATCATTTCTGTGTGAGGGGCGAACATTCCATTGTTAGACCGATCATTTCTGTGTGAGGGGCGAACATTCCATTGTTAGACCGATCATTTCTGTGTGAGGGGCGAACATTCCATTGTTAGACCGATCATTTCTGTGTGAGGAGCGAACATTCAGCATCAGCCAGGTAGCAAATACGCATTTCCTTCACTGTATATATATCACACATAATAAAAATATATTTCCTATGTTTTGTATCTTTAAAAATGCTGCAAGTACAGAAATGTACCCGGTGATCTGCCAGAAATCCAGTGAGCTCCCAACTTCCTGTGTGAGCTGACAATGCTTCCTCTGCTGCACTGAAATCCCAAGCAGTGTTGTCAGCCCTGCCTAAACAGTTGCTTTTGTAGTCAGCTCCATTGGACTACAGATCACCTCCCCCTTATGATATAGAGATGGGAGGGGGAAAGGGAGGAATTCTGCTCAACTTAAGACCCAAGCAATGTTGTCAGCCTGGCCTGAGTTATTCCCTCCTCAGCTACAGAGTTCCTCCCCCTTTCCACATCTCAATAATATAAGGAGGAGGTTTTCTGGACTACAAAGGCCCTCCCCCTCTTCTCATCTCCATAACATAAGGGGAGGTGTTCTGAACGACAGAATTCCATCTCATCTCCTTTTTTCCGTAAGGTAGATGTGTTCTGAACTGCAGAATTCCTCCTCACCTCCACAGTACAGGGGAAAGTTTTCTGGACTACAAAGTTTCTCCTCTTCTCCATCACATAGGGGAGCTGTTCTGGACTACAGAAATCCTCCCAATGTTTTTGTGTGCTCTTTCACTCTAAATGCATAGACAGCCCATTCATTTCAGGCCGCATTCACACCTAGCCAGGGGGTGTATTTAGGTTTTGTGCTGCCCTAGGCAACGCAAAATTCGTACGCTTCCCCCGCGGAGACAGCCGGACACCAAAATCCACCCCTCCCCCACCGGAGAAAACCTTCCACTACTACCACCACCCTCCATACACCCCACCCCCCAGCGAGAGAGAGAAAGACCCTCACCTTCACAGCTCCAGACATCTCCTGGATGCACCGTCAAGCAGCCCGCAGCCTCTCTCGGATCCCGCCTGGTCCCCATGCCGCGTGTGTCACTTCCTGTGTCCCTTCTTCCGGGGAGCAGCACTGCCCCCCGGAAAAATGCCGCCCTAGGCAAATGCCTTGTTTGCCTTGTGGTACCTGAATCCCTTTGCATGGGTGTTCTCACCGATGCGATTTCTGGTAATCGCGTTTTGTGATCTGTTTCGGGGTGTCATTCATTTATCATTGACACCCACACCAGATGGCATGACTGTGATGCGATTGCAGCGTGGTGTGGGAAACGGACAGGATTGGCCGCGTTTGCCGCACCGCATTGGTTGTGAGCCCCGGCGGAATGTTTTACATTCAATCTAAAGTTGGAAGCAAATGTTGCAATGTGATTGAACGATTTGTATCATTTATCCAGAACTGTCCAGAGATAAACATGTATGTCCTCCTGTGAGCTCCAGTACGGCTATAATTGGAGGTCGTTTATATGAGACAAGAATTGGATGAGGCCAGACATCTTTCGGTAGATTGTAAAGTCGGCCACACATGTTACAATCCTATCTTTCAATGAACGTTCCTTGAATTTTGAGGTGTTCCTCCTCTGTGATGAACTCTCTATGATCAGTAGTTGAGACATTCCATGTTCAGTTCATTATTTGTATTCTCCATGTGTGGTGAGTCTTGTAGAAGTGATCCTGCGCAGGTCCTGGATGGGGTCGGCGGTGCGTCCATGTTGGGTGAATGGCGGCACCAGGGGCGGACTGACCATTTGGAAACTCGGGCGCTGCCCGAGGGCCCGGGGTCAGTAGGGGGCCCCATGAGATGCCCCTGGTACCTTTTTCATAGGCTTTTTTGAGTTTGGGCAAGGACACAGGGGCCCCATGATCCCCTATTGCCCGGGGGCCCCACGAGTTGTCAGTCCGCCCCTGGACGGCACACGTTTACGAAGCTCTTGCAGAGTGCACAGCCTATTCGCCCCTCTGTGTCTCCTCCGCTGGTGGTGTGAGGCCGGCCTCTTCTCTCTGGTACAATTAATAAGTTCAGATCATCGCTCAATGAAGCTTGCCCTCCCCGGGGATCACAGGCCAGCAAAACCTTCCCGTCTGGATCTCCTCCAAGCCCTGCTGACACCAACTAGGTTATTTTTCCTAAACATAATTACCTACATCTAATTAAAATCAAGGGCTGCGCCGTCTCTCAATGACACCGAGGGAAAGGGGCGAGAGACAGATAGGGTGAGAGGGAAAGAGAAAGAAGGAGAGAGAGAAGGAGAGAAGGGGGAGAGGGAAAGAGAGAGAAGGGGGAGAGGGAAAGAGAGAGAAGGAGAGAGGGGGGAGAGAGAGGGGAAGAGAAGGAGAGAAGGAGAGAGAGAGAGAGAGGAGAGGGGAGAGAGGGGAAGAGAAGGAGAGAATGAGAGAGAGAGAGGAGAGGGAGAGAGAGGGGGAGAGAAGGAGGCAGAGAGAGAGAGGGGGGGGGGAGGGAGAGAGAGAGAGAAGGAGAGAGAGAGAGGAGAGGGAGAGAGAGGGGAAGAGAAGGAGGCAGAGAGAGAGAGAGGGGGGAGGAGAGAGGGAGAGAGAGAGAGGAGAGGGGGAGAGAGGGGGAGAGAAGGAGGCAGAGAGAGAGAGAGGGGGGGAGAGGAGAGAGGGGGAGAGAGAGAGGAGAGGGGGAGAGAGAAGGAGGCAGAGAGGGAGAGAGAGGGGGAGAGGAGCGAGGGAGAGAGAGATGAGAGGGGGAGAGAGGGGGAGAGAAGGAGGCAGAGAGAGAGAGGGGGAGAGGAGAGAGGGAGAGAGAGGAGAGGAGAGGGGGAGAGAAGGAGGCAGAGAGAGAGAGGGAGAGGAGAGAGGGAGAGAGAGAGGAGAGGGAGAGCGATGGGGAGAGAGAGAAAGGGAGACATAGAGAGGAGAGGGAGAGGGGGGAGGGGAGAGAAGGAGAGAGAGAGGGGGGAGAGAGGGAGAGAGAGGGAGAGGGGCAGAGAAGGAGGCATAGAGAGAGAGGGGAGAGGGGGAGGGGGGGGAGAGAGGGAGAGGGGGGAGAGAGGGGGAGAGAGAGAAGTAGAGAAAAGGAGAGAGAGAGGAGAGAGGGATAGAGAAGGAGAGAGAAAGGGAGAGAGAGAGGGATGGGGAGAGAGAGAGAGAAGGAGAGAGTGAGGGGAGAGAGAGGGGGGGAGGAGGGAGAGGGGGGAGAACAATAGAGCGAGAGGGGGGAGGGGAGAGAGAGAGATGGGAAGGAGACAGAGGGAGGCAAGAGAAGGAGGGAGATTGAGAGACAGGGAAAAAGAGAGAAATAAAGAGAATGAGAAGAAAAGTGAGAAAAAGACAGAGAGGAGAGGAGAGAAAAAATGAGAGAAGGAGAGAGAAGAGGGCAGAGAGGGATAAAGGGGGGGGGGAGGCAAAAACTAAAGACTTAAAAATCCTTTACATGGACTTACCCCCTTTCCCTCTGGATATTAGAGAAAAGAAGGGAAGGGAAGGAAGCGGAAGAGAAGAAGAAGAGAGGAAAGGGGAGGAGAGGAGGGAAGAGAACAGAGTAGGAGAAGAAGGAGAGGAGTAGAGAGGAGAGGGGAGGAGAAGGAGAGGAGAGGAAGGTAAGAAGAGGAGAGGAGATATTAGTAACAATGTAGGCCCGGATGAGACTCTTGCTGTAGATCTGCGCTCTGATACCAGCATGGCTCGGCCTACAGGTTGGATCCCTCAATGAACCGGCTGTCATCCCCCATCCCCCACCCCGGCAGCCTCCATCTTGGCTCTACTGATGCACGGTATCACTGCTCGGAGTCAGGAAGGTTCCAGAACAGCAGGACGGCAATCATTCGCAGACTTTGGCTCATGAAGCAGAAGGAACATTTGATTTGATGTGATCAGAGGAGATACTTCACAATAGGAAGCCCCGCCTATTTCTGCTCGAACCGGAGAGAAGGGAGAAGTGTGGAGGAAGGAGAAGCAATTATTTACTGAAGTTTATAGAAATTCTTTATCAGAAAACCAGGACAGGCAAATCCCGGCACCAGGGGCGGACTAACCATGCAAGCACTTGGGCACTGCCCGAGGGCCCGGGGTCAGTAGGGGGCCCCATGAGATGCCCCTGGTACCTTTCATTGACTTTTTCATAGGCTTTTTTGGGTGTGGGTGAGGACACAGGGGCCCCATGATCCCCTATTGCTCGGGGGCCCCATGAGTTGTCAGTCCGCCCCTGCCCAGCACACAATAATGGTTGATGTGAATGTGCACCTAAATCTACCTCTCCTCTGAAGCACAATTCTGCTTCGGATCACTTTTCAGAGGCGACTGGCAGGCAGTAAGTGTGACGCTTCCGCACCGCCTGTTATAACCACGTTTTTGCCAACAAACGCATTGCGTGCAGTGAAGAGGGGGGGGGGGGGCTGAGGAATCTGATGTGGGGCGGGGGGTGAGGATTCTGATATGAAGAGGGGGACTGGAGACTCTGATATGAAGAGGTGGGGACTGAGTCCTGAAAGAAGTATGCAGAGTCCTAAGTTTTGACTCCACTGGATGAATGGCAGTTGCAGGTCAGGGACCCTCCAGACTGCCCCGCTGCGTTTCGGCACTTTAGCGCACATGCGTCAATGTTCCCCGCCACGCGTGGTAATGGTGTTGCGGTGCGTCAGGCCCATTCCGGAGTCCCGCTTTAAGAAACGACACACATGTGATGTCACTCGAGTCCTCGGTCAGGTCCGCTATGTCTCTCATGGATCTGCATAGCGCTGACATTGTCCGTGGCGTTGTACAAAGCAGGTGAGGAATACAGAGAATACAAATGATTACAATGTATCCAGTGACAGTTACAGGAGAACAATGACTGAGGAATACAAATGATTACAATGTATCCAGTGACAGTTACAGGAGAACAATGACTGAGGAATACAAAGGATTACAATGTATCCAGTGACAGTTACAGCAGAACAATGACTGAGGAATACAAAGGATTACAATGTATCCAGTGACAGTTACAGCAGAACAATGACTGAGGAATACAAAGGATTACAATGTATCCAGTGACAGTTACAGGAGAACACTGACTGAGGAATACAAAGGATTACAATGTATCCAGTGACAGTTACAGGAGAACAATGACTGAGGAATACAAAGGATTACAATGTATCCAGTGACAGTTACAGCATAACACTGACTGAGGAATACAACGGATTACAATGTATCCAGTGACAGTTACAGGAGAACAATGACTGAGGAATACAAAGGATTACAATGTATCCAGTGACAGTTACAGCATAACACTGACTGAGGAATACAAATGATTACAATGTATCCAGTGACAGTTACAGCAGAACAATAAAAACATAACGGATACAACGGGCCGGGCATTTCCTGACAATCCCTCCGTGGGCCCAGATACGTCCTCCCTCTCCGGCCCCGCCTCCAGCACTTTCCGCCCATAAGCACTTGTGGGAATCGATAGATATTCCGATTGATTTTCGGTCGTCGGTCAATATTGAGTTATCCGCGGACAGGTGACCTTTGCTGTTGACATACAATTTTTTATTGTTTCGTAGATGGCCGTTACACATATCACCGCGCTCACTCGATAAAACGTCCGGCAGATTTAGGCGCCGCATGGATCGCCAACGGAAAACGCAAAGATCTCAAGGATTTTTTTTTTTTCCTCAAAGAAGCTTCACAATAACGGGAGGAAGAAAACAACTGCGGATTCCGGAGGACGTAAAATACTAGACAGGCGCTCAATAAAAAAACGTCATTCCACGCGGGGGAAGAATAGCCGCCAGGGGCTGGGATTCGGCACGGTTGGCGTGAAAGAAGATTTCTCAATAAATAATAAAAAAAAAAAAAAGAAAAGAGAAAGCTTTGGACACAAATTCTAAACAATCAGAATCAATATGACATTTTTTCTTTATCTTTTTTTTTTTTTCTTTACCGTATCTGACAATTATTCCTCGTTCTACGCTGAAAGCCACCCAGTGAGGCTGTAGATTTTAGCAAATATTTTAATGGCTATTATTTATTTTTTTTACATTTAACCCCTTCCCGCCGACATCTATGCGGCCTCGCGGAAATGGGTCTTTTTTTCCGTAGGGTCTTTTTCTTTGTGCCGGGAGCGCGCCGCACAGCCGGGCTCCCAACTTGAAGGAAATAAAGCTGTAAATAATAATTAAAAATAAAAAAAGTTTGTAAAAATAAAATAAAAATGTAAAAATAAAGAATAAAAATTAAATTAAAAAAAATAACGTCTCTTAGTGCCGGGTGCGCGCCGCACAGCTGGGCTCCCAAATTGAAGGAAATGAGGTTGTAAATAATAATAAAAAATTTAAAAATTGTATAAAAATAAAATAAAAATTTAAAAATAAAGAATAAAGAAAAAAAAAAATAACGGCTGTGATGCACAGCCATGCTCCCAACTTGCAGGAAATGAAGCTGTAAATAATAAAAAAAAAATAAAAAAATGTGTATAAATATAAAATAAAAATTTAAAAATAAAGAATAAAAAATAAAGAAATAAAAATAACGGCTGTTTTTGCTGGGAGTGAGCCGCAGAGCCAGGCTCCCAACTTGCAAGAAATGAAGCTGTAAATAATAAAAACAAATTAAAAAAAGTGTATAAACATAAAATAAAAATTTAAAAAGAAAGAATAAAACATAAGAAAAAAAATAATAAAAAATCAAGAAAAAAAAATAACATCTGTTTGTGCTGGGAGTGAGCCACACAGCCGGGCTCCCAACTTGCAGGAAATGAAGCTGTAAATAATAAAAAAAAATTTAAAAATGCATATAAAAATAAAATTTAAATTTAAAAATAAAGAATAAAAAATAAAGAAAAAAAAATAACGTCTGTTTGTGCTGGGAGCGCGCCGCACAGCCGGGCTCCCAACTTGAAGGAAATAAAGCTGTAAATAATAATAAAAAAAAAAAAAGTTTGTAAAAATAAAATAAAAATGTAAAAATAAAGAATAAAAATTAAATAAAAAAAAAATAACGTCTCTTAGTGCCGTGAGCGCGCCGCACAGCTGGGCTCCCAACTTGAAGGAAATGAAGTTGTAAATAATAAAAATTTTTTAAAAAAGTGTATAAAAATAAAATAAAAATTTAAAAATAAAGAATAAAGAAAAATAAATAACGGCTGTGATGCACAGCCAGGCTCCCAACTTGCAGGAAATGAAGCTGTAATTAATAAAAAAATAAAATAAAAAAATGTGTATAAATATAAAATAAAAAGTTAAAAATAAAGAATAAAAAATAAAGAAAAAAAAATAACGTCTGTTTGCGCCGGGAGTGAGCTGCACAGCCAGGCTCCCAACTTGAAGGAAATGAAGCTGTAAATAATAAAAAAAAAATTAAAAAAAGTGTATAAACATAAAATAAAAATTTAAAAAGAAAGAATAAAACATAAGAAAAAAAAAAAAAAAAAATCAAGAAAAAAAAATAATGTCTGTGCTGGGAGCGCACCGCACAGCCAGGCTCCCAACTTGCAGAAAATGCAGTTGTAAATAATAAAAAAAATTAAAAAGTGTATAAAAATAAAATTTAAATTTAAAAATAAAGAATAAAAAACAAAGAAAAAAAAATAACGTCTGTTTGTGCTGGGAGCGCGCCGCACAGCCGGGCTCTCAACTTGCAGGAAATGAAGCTGTAAATAAAAAAAAAAAAATGTGTATAAACATAAAATAAAAATGTAAAAAGAAAGAATAAAAAAATAAAGATAAAAAAATAAGGTCAGGGTTTGCCAGGGTTAGTGCTAGGGTTAAGGTCGGGGTCATTGCTTCAGAAGAGCTTTTCTCCAGAATAGCTCCCCTTTAGAACTTTACCTCTCTCCACGGGAGCCCACCTCCAACACTCTAACCTTTCTCTTCATGGAAGCCCACCTCTGGCACTCTACTATCTTCATGGAAGTCCACCCTCCACACTCTACCCCCTCTCTAGGTGAGTCTACACCCAGTACTTTCCCCCTCTCCAAGGGATCCCACCTCCAGTATGCTACTCTCTTTTCATGGAAGCCCACCTCTGGCACTCTACTCTCTCTCTTCACGGAAGTCCACCTTCCACACTCTATCCCTTCTCAAGGTGAGTCCACTACCAGTACTCTCCCCCCTCTCCAGGGGATCCCACTTGAGGTATCATACACTCCCTTCATTGAAGCCCACCCCAGGCACTCTACTCTCTCTCTCTCCAAGGAAGACCACCTTCCACACTCTACCCGCTCTCTAGTTGAGTCTACTTTCCGTACTTTCCACCCTCTCCAAGGGATTCCACCTCCAGTATGCTACTCTCTTTTCATGGAAGCCCACCTCTGGCACTCTACTCTCTCTCTACATGGAAGTCCACCTTCCACACTCTATCCCCTCTCTTGGTGAATCCACTACCAGTACTCTCCCCCCTCTCCAGGGGATCCCACTTGAAGTATCATA
>NW_028321105.1:0-22820 GCF_062004578.1 Staurois parvus
CTCCAAAGTCAATACAAAGTCCCAAAAGGAATGGACGGCTTCAGACGTCCATACACACAGATCAATGATGTATATACTGTGGTAAAGATGCAGTTGAAGATGGGTAGATGTGATCCCCGGATCAATGAAGATCCCCAGGTCTAAGAAGCATACGTTCCCAAGATAATAAGGAAGCAGTCACAGCTACACCAAAGGAAACCACCACTCCTTCACTTTACATCCACGATATCTAAGAGGAGAAACTCCTCACAAAAAAGAAATGCCCATAGTAAGGTATAATATATGACATTTATTGAAGTAAAAACAGGATGCATCCAGGTTAGGTAAAAACGTATAGATAACACCGCCAACAAATATTGCATATAGTTAGCAGCCAAAGCAAACAGGACTAACCGTCCTGTCAGATGTAGTGGCCGCCGGAGCTCCCCAGTGCTCCGACGGCGTGGCGTCAAGGCGTGCGTAGGTTCCTCCTCATCATTGATCCGGGGATCACATCTACCCATCTTCAACTGCATCTTTACCACAGTATATACATCATTGATCTGTGTGTATGGACGTCTGAAGCCGTCCATTCCTTTTGGGACTTTGTATTGACTTTGGAGTACCTATCAAGTATATTGACTATTCATTTATTTTATCTATTTATTTTCTAGCGCTGCACTTTTTTATTCATTTTGAAAAAAAGTGTTTTTCTGATAAAATTTTGCAAATAAATAATCTTTCTTAATAAATCTTGGCCAAAATGTATTCAGTTATCTTTTTAGTAAAAAAAAAAATAACCCAAATTAGTTCATAACCAAAAAGTATAATTTTTAAAAAACATTTTTTTACATTTTTATTTAATTTTTTTTATATTATTATTTATGTTTTTTTTTTAACATACTGTCACCCTAGCAGTACAGTGTCACCATATTTTGGGGGGTGATGAAGATTTTTTTTTTTACACTGATTGCTTTTACACCCATAAAGGCTGTAAAAGCAATCATTTCTCCTTCTCTCTGTGTGCATTCTTGCAGCCATTGAGAACTACTGTGTGAGCTGTGATTGGTCACAGCTTGTCACATGGTACAAGGCTGTTGTGAATAGCCCTGTACCCTGTGACCTCTGTGATCATTCACAGATTTCACGTAGTAAGCAGGGCGGACTGACAACTCATGGGGCAATAGGGGATCATGGGGCCCCTGTGTCCTTGCCCACACTCAAAAAAGCCTATGAAAAAGGTACCCAGGGGTATATCATGGGGCCCCCTACTGACCCCGGGCCCTCGGGTTTCCAGTGGTAGTTAGCAATGATGTCAGAAGTGGCATCTTGCTTACTACTGTTCATGTGATCACTGATTGGCCAATTGATTGATTTTTTTTTTATTAAATTTTTTTCTGGACCATAAAGCAAAGGAAAGATAAAAAAAAAAAAACTGCTCAGAAAGTTCTTGTTTATCTTTGCAAATTATACCTGAAAAAGTATGTGAATGTCCAATTTTTTTTTTAAGGTGATCTTAAAAAAAAGCTGTTCAGTTTGGAAAATTTAGTGAGAGATAATTTGCATAAATAAACAAGAACTTTCTGAACATTTCCAGACCCAGAAACTTCACTTTTCAAAAAAAAAAAAAAAAAAGAAAGAAAAATCAGAACTGAGTCTGTGAAATGCTGTCGCAGGACGGCGGACTTTTCTCACCTTCCTCACGTCGCACACCTGCCAACCGTAATATTCACACATTGAAACGGCTGAGAATTCAGGAGTGTTACAGCTGGACCGCAGAGAACCCCGCCCCCCCCCACCACCCAGGGGCGGACTGACCATTTGGAAACTTGGGCACTGCCTGGGGGCCCGGGGTCAGTAGGGGGCCCCATGAGAGGCCCCTGGTACCTTTTTCATAGGCTTTTTTGAGTTTGGGCAAGGATACGGGGGCCCCATGATCCCCTATTGCCCGGGGGCCCCATGATCCCCTATTGCCCGAAGGCCCCATGAATTGTCAGTTTGTCCCTCCCCCGCCCCCCCCCAGTCCCCCCCCATCCCAGTCATTATACGAGGGGCGTACAGTCACACTGGGACTTTTCATTTTTCATTAGAAATGGACGCCGGCGTGGCGGTACTACACTCAGTAGTAAGTGTGTCCCAGGGGCGGACTGACAACTCATGGGGCCCCGGGCAATAGGGGATCATGGGGCCCTTGTGTCCTTGCCCAAACTCAAAAAAGCCTATGTAAAAGGTACCAGGGGTATCTCATGGGGCCCCCTACTGACTCCGGGCCCCCGGGCAGTGCCCGGGTTTCCAAATGGTAAGTCTGCCCCTGGTGTGTCCTATTACTGATCGGCGTTGTGTTGCCGGCTAGTCCAGAGACCGCTAATCAAGATGGCAGCCGGCGGCGTTAGTGCGTGCGTGGAGCAGCGCGGGGTCATGGAGCAGCGCAGGGTGATGGGGCAGCGCAGGGTGATGGAACATTGCGGGGTCATGGAGCAGTGCAGTGTGATGGAGCAACGCGGGGTGATGGAAACTGCATTTATTTTTTTGGCATCCTCCCCTGCTACATCTCTACACTTCTCCCCCCAGTCACTAATGCCGGAACCAGAGGCGGACTGACAACTCATGGGGCCCCCAGGCAATAGAGGATCATGGGGCCCCTGTGTCCTTGCCCAAACTCAAAAAAGCCTATGAAAAAGGTACCAGGGGCATTTCACGGGGTCCCCTACTGACCCCCGGAGCAGCGCGGGGTGATGGAGCAGCACGACGTGATGACGTTTCTTGTGAACGAAGGCGTAAAACCCGCAGACTTCAAGCGCAGTGCGGCGGTGAGACATCTAGATGGTGGAAACGTTTCAAAGATGGCCGTCCGTCCGTCCCTCGGCGATGATGGCGGTCCCGGAGGTTCCGTCGTTCCTGTGAACGTTCGGCAGGTGGAACGCCTGATCCTGGATCTTCCAGATGAATCTTTCTGTGGGAGCGGTGAACTCGATCGTTCTCCGATCTCCTAGGAGGGTTCTGGCCAGGGGCGGACTGACCATTTGGAAACTCGGGCACTGCCCGGGGGCCCGGGGTCAGTAGGGGGTCCCGTGAGATGCCCCTGGTACCTTTTTCATAGGCTTTTTTGAGTTTGGTCAAGGACACAGGGGCCCCATGATCCACTATTGCCCGGGGGCCCCATGATCCCCTACTGCCCGGGGGCCCCATGATCCCCTATTGCCGGGGGGCCCCATGAGTTGTCAGTCCGCCCCTGGTTCCGGCATTAGTGACACGCTGGGAGAAGTGTAGAGATGTAGCAGGGGAGGATGCCGAAAAAATAAATGCAGCTTCCATAGCGGACGCACAATAGCGGATGGACCAGAATATTGCTCTTGAATCCCGTCCAGCCGTGTGATCGGCTCCGGCTGATGAATCCATTCATCACCCCATTCAGCCTGCAATGCGTAACCGAAGGAAAATATCTCCCGGCAATTAGGAGGGAGATGTTAATAGGCTGCATCTGATGAGGCGATTAAATCCGACTTAGTAATTGACGTAACGTCCCCCCCCCCCCCCCCCCGCTGTGGCTCCAAAGGCATTCCGCTCCTGCGGCACACCCGGCACTGCTGACTGCAAACCTTTTCAGCTGCTCGGGGGGGGCTGACACTGAATATTCAATGCAAAACACAAAGCAGTCTCTTGTTATTACAGGAAAGTGTTCGTCCGCACTGATCTTCTATTATTGGGGAGCCTGCTGACTGACTGCTCGATTTAACAACAATGTGTTACTGAACCCGCAACAGTAATATCACGCTGTGAGCATGCTTGTTCATTCACTGCGGAACCTAAGGGGTTAATCCTCTGCATTGTGTAAAAAGGCTGTTTGATCCTGTCTTCACTTTTCCTCCCCTTCTATGGTCCCCAATCCATCTGCTGATAGAACAGAGCGCTAGGAGACACCCTGCACATGCTCAGTTTGGTGCGTATTGCTAGAGAGTTTCTTTTTTTTTATGGGTGGGTGCATGTGATCAGCACAGGGGCAATCAGCATTGTCAGGGGTCATGCAGCCTCATAGGACAATCAGGGAAGAATGAAAACTCCTCCTACAAGATTAACCAGTGCTCTGCTGGACACTGATAGAAGTCACAAGGCTGCTGATGAGGAAAGCAGTTTATATAGACTATATAGTGAATGCGGGGAGAAAGGATATATAGTGAATGCGGGGAGAAAGGATATATAGTGAATGCAGGGTCCGGGGAGAGCGGATATAGTGAATGCGGGGTCCGGGGAGAGCGGATCTAGTGAATGCGGGGTCCGGGGAGAGCGGATCTAGTGAATGCGGGGTCCGGGGAGAGCGGATATAGTGAATGCGGGGTCCGGGGAGAGCGGATACAGTGAATGCGGGGTCCGGGGAGAGCGGATATAGTGAATGCGGGGCCCGGGGAGACCGGATACAGTGAATGCGGGGTCCGGGGAGGGCGGATATAGTGAATGCGGGGTCCGGGGAGAGCGGATACAGTGAATGCGGGGTCCGGGGAGAGCGGATATAGTGAATGCGGGGTCCGGGGAGAGCGGATATAGTGAATGCGGGGTCCGGGGAGAGCGGATATAGTGAATGCGGGGTCCGGGGAGAGCGGATATAGTGAATGTGGGGTCCGGGGAGAGCGGATATAGTGAATGTGGGGTCCGGGGGGGGGCGGATATAGTGAATGCGGGGTCCGGGGAGAGCGGATATAGTGAATGTGGGGTCCGGGGGGGGGCGGATATAGTGAATGCGGGTTCCGGGGAGAGCAGACATAGTGAACGCAGGGTCCGGGGAGAGCGGATATAGTGAATGTGGGGTCCGGGGAGAGCGGATATAGTGAATGCGGGGTCCGGGGAGAGCGGATATAGTGAATGCAGGGTACGGGGAGAGCAGATATAGTGAATGCAGGGTCCGGGGAGAGCGGATATAGTGAATGTGGGGTCCGGGGGGGGCGGATATAGTGAATGCGGGGTCCGGGGAGATAGGATATAGTGAATGCAGGGTCCGGGGAGAGCGGATATAGTGAATGTGGGGTCCGGGGAGAGCGGATACAGTGAATGCGGGGTCCGGGGAGACCGGATACAGTGAATGCGGGGTCCGGGGAGAGCGGATACAGTGAATGCGGGGTCCGGGGAGAGCGGATACAGTGAATGCGGGGTCCGGGGAGAGCGGATATAGTGAATGCGGGGTCCGGGGAGAGCGGATATAGTGAATGCGGGGTCCGGGGAGAGCGGATATAGTGAATGCGGGGTCCGGGGAGAGCGGATGTAGTGAATGCGGGGTCCGGGGAGAGCGGATATAGTGAATGCGGGGTCCGGGGAGAGCGGATATAGTGAATGCGGGGTCCGGGGAGAGCGGATATAGTGAATGCGGGGTCCGGGGAGAGCGGATATAGTGAATGCGGGGTCCGGGGAGAGCGGATGTAGTGAATGCGGGGTCCGGGGAGAGCGGATATAGTGAATGCGGGGTCCGGGGAGAGCGGATATAGTGAATGCGGGGTCCGGGGAGAGCGGATATAGTGTATGCGGGGTCCGGGGAGAATGGATATAGTGAATGCGGGGTCCGGGAAGAATGGATATAGTGAATGCGGGGTCCGGGGGGGGGATATAGTGAATGCGGGGTCTGGGGAGAGCGGATATAGTGAATGCGGGGTCCGGGGAGAGCGGATATAGTGAATGCGGGGTCCGGGGAGAGCGGATATAGTGAATGCGGGGTCCTTTGAGTGGCTGATAGCATGAAAACCTATATCCCGAACCGTTCAATGGCTCGATAGGGAACTGGATACATTGGCATGTAAAGTCGGAACCCCCTTTTACACCGTCGATGTCGTCGCGCTGCGTCATTTTTCTCGTCCGGCGCGGACTAATCAGAAATGATGTCGCATCTCGCGGCTCCTGGCAGCGCACGCCCTCCTTCATCACCTTCACACTGGCACCCGCGCCTTATCATAACACGCCCGCCCCGCCTCAGCAGTCTGCTCCCATTTGGATCCGACGCCGGCCAGACAAATCGGCGACAGCCGCCTTAACCTGCGAAAACATTCGGGGCAGAAAACAGAGATTTGTTTTGCAGGGGGGGGGGGCGAAAAAATAGAACGATTTTCTAGTTCCAGCTAATTTCTCTCTCAAACTTTTCTTTTTTTTTTCTCCTTCTTTTCCCCGAGAAATTATTGGTAGCAGCCGGGCTGAGCGGAGTAATTAGTGTTACCTCACTTTTGTTTATACAGATTTAAACAATTTGCAGGGAATACGCCACAACGCACCGCGTGATCCGCGCCGTAATGGGGGGCGCTGAAACTTATTACATGTTATGTGGTGGGGGGGGAGGGGGGGGATCACGTCCCTATAATAAATATGAATGTGCTGCAAAATGTATCAAATCGAGGCAAAGCCGACGTCTTCATTCTTCTGCTCACGGGATTGGCTTACAGGCAACCAATCAGCTCGGTCCGAGGATCAGTAAGTGTTAGAGAAGGGGCTGCCTGCACCCAACACCTGACATGCCGGCACTGGAAGCAATGCCCACCCTAAGGACACCCTCAGTTGTAATAACCCCCCCGTAACCCCAAGACTAACACACCCTGTAACCCCAACACTAATCCTCCCTGTAACCCCAACACTAACACACCCTGTAACCCCAACACTAATCCTCCCTGTAACCCCAACACTAACACACCCTGTAACCCCAACACTAATACACCCTGTAACCCCAACACTAACACACCCTGTAACCCCAACACTAATACACCCTGTAACCCCAACATTAATCCTCCCTGTAACCCCAACACTAACACACCCTGTAACCCCAACACTAATCCTCCCTGTAACCCCAACACTAATACACCCTGTAACCCCAACACTAATACACCCTGTAACCCCAACACTAACACACCCTGTAACCCCAACACTAACACACCCTGTAACCCCAACACTAATACACCCTGTAACCCCAACACTAATCCTCCCTGTAACCCCAACACTAACACACCCTGTAACCCCAACACTAATACACCCTGTAACCCCAACACTAATACACTCTGTAACCCCAACACTAATCCTCCCTGTAACCCCAACACTAATACACCCTGTAACCCCAACACTAACACACCCTGTAACCCCAACACTAATACACCCTGTAACCCCAACACTAATCCTCCCTGTAACCCCAACACTAACACACCCTGTAACCCCAACACTAATACACCCTGTAACCCCAACACTAATACACCCTGTAACCCCAACACTAATACACCCTGCAACCCCAACACTAATACACCCTCTAACCCTAACACTAACACACCCTGCAACCCCAACACTAACACACCCTGTAACCCCAACACTAATACACCCTGTAACCCCAACACTAACACACCCTGTAACCCCAACACTAATACACCCTGTAACCCCAACACTAATACACCCTGTAACCCCAACACTAATCCTCCCTGCAACCCCAACACTAATCCTCCCTGTAACCCCAACACTAACACACCCTGTAACCCCAACACTAATCCTCCCTGCAACCCCAACACTAATCCTCCCTGTAACCCCAACACTAATACACCCTGTAACCCCAACACTAACACACCCTGTAACCCCAACACTAATACACCCTGTAACCCCAACACTAATACACCCTGTAACCCCAACACTAACACACCCTGTAACCCCAACACTAACACACCCTGTAACCCCAACACTAATACACCCTGTAACCCCAACACTAATCCTCCCTGTAACCCCAACACTAACACACCCTGTAACCCCAACACTAATACACCCTGTAACCCCAACACTAACACACCCTGTAACCCCAACACTAACACACCCTGTAACCCCAACACTAATACACCCTGTAACCCCAACACTAACACACTCTGTAACCCCAACACTAACACACCCTGTAACCCCAACACTAATACACCCTGCAACCCCAACACTAACACACTCTGTAACCCCAACACTAATCCTCCCTGCAACCCCAACACTAACACACCCTGCAACCCCAACACTAATCCTCCCTGTAACCCCAACACTAACACACCCTGTAACCCCAACACTAATACACCCTGTAACCCCAACACTAACACACTCTGTAACCCCAACACTAATCCTCCCTGCAACCCCAACACTAACACACCCTGCAACCCCAACACTAATACACCCTGCAACCCCAACACTAACACACCCTGTAACCCTAACACTAATACACCCTCTAACCCCAACACTAATACACCCTGCAACCCCAACACTAACACACCCTCTAACCCTAACACTAACACACCCTCTAACCCCAACACTAACACACCCTGCAACCCCAACACTAATACACCCTGCAACCCCAACACTAATACACCCTCTAACCCTAACACTAACACACCCTGCAACCCCAACACTAACACACCCTGTAACCCCAACACTAACACACCCTCTAACCCTAACACTAACACACCCTGCAACCCCAACACTAACACACCCTGTAACCCCAACACTAATACACTCTGTAACCCCAACACTAACACACCCTGTAACCCCAACACTAATCCTCCCTGCAACCCCAACACTAATACACCCTCTAACCCTAACACTAACACACCCTGCAACCCCAACACTAATACACCCTGCAACCCCAACACTAACACACCCTGTAACCCCAACACTAACACACCCTCTAACCCTAACACTAACACACCCTGCAACCCCAACACTAATACACCCTGCAACCCCAACACTAATACACCCTCTAACCCTAACACTAACACACCCTGCAACCCCAACACTAACACACCCTGTAACCCCAACACTAACACACCCTCTAACCCTAACACTAACACACCCTGCAACCCCAACACTAATACACCCTGCAACCCCAACACTAACACACCCTGCAACCCCAACACTAATACACCCTGTAACCCCAACACTAACACACCCTGTAACCCCAACACTAACACACCCTGCAACCCCAACACTAACACACCCTCTAACCCCAACACTAACACACCCTGTAACCCCAACACTAATACACCCTCTAACCCCAACACTAATACACCCTGTAACCCCAACACTAACACACCCTGTAACCCCAACACTAACACACCCTGCAACCCCAACACTAACACACCCTGCAACCCCAACACTAATACACCCTCTAACCCCAACACTAATACACCCTGTACCCCCAACACTAATACACCCTCTAACCCCAACACTAATACACCCTGTAACCCCAACACTAACACACCCTGTAACCCCAACACTAACACACCCTGTAACCCCAACACTAATACACCCTGTAACCCCAACACTAATCCTCCCGGCAACCCCAACACTAACACACCCTGTAACCCCCAACACTAACACACCCTGTAACCCTAACACTAACACACCCTGTAACCCTAACACTAACACACCCTGTAACCCCAACACTAACACACCCTGTAACCCCAACACTAATACACCCTGTAACCCCAACACTAATACACCCTGTAACCCCAACACTAATCCTCCCGGCAACCCCAACACTAATACACCCTGTAACCCCAACACTAACACACCCTGTAACCCCCAACACTAACACACCCTGTAACCCCAACACTAACACACCCTGTAACCCTAACCTTGATGTCCCCATAACCCTAACACACGGGTGTCAAACCGGCGGCCCTCCAGCTGTTGCCAAACTACAAATCCCATGAGGCAAGATTGACAGTTACAAGTATGACACCCAAAGGCAGAGGCATGCTGGGACTTGTAGTTTCACAACAGACACTAGCCCACCCTGTAGCCCTAACCTTGATCTGCCCTAACCCTAACACTAACCCTGATCTTCTCTTTAGCTCTAACACTAAGCCTCCTTGTAACCCTAAAACTGACCTTCACCATAACCCTAACACTCCCTGTGACCCTAACACTAATCTTCATTGCAGCCCTAATACTACCCCCCCCCCCCCCCCATAACTCTAACACTAACCCTGCCTATAGTCTTAACAATAATACATATTTGCTTTTTTTTTTTTTTTTTACAGTTTTCACCTTTTCTTTTATCCTTTGTATCATGTCTGTGCTGAGGATCTCCTGCAGCCTCTTTGCAGCCACCTCAGTGATAGCTATATGGCATTTCTCAGGGCAGGCTTCTACTGATGGTGACAACAGAGGGCGACGTCTGTGTAATGTGTGATGAAATGGCCACTTGTAGTCTCCATCAGAGGCCAGGGTGACAACGCAGGAGCACATATGGGAGGCATGGACAGAGCGTTGTCACCCCAGAACATGCTAATACATCTACTTTTTCCGAATCCCTACCAGAACCTATGAACTTTTCCAATTTCCAACATATACTTCAGGAGCCTGTCCAGGCAGGAGGAACCTACTGTACAGTCATGGCCAAAAATCCTGTCCCCCCCTGCATTTCTGTCAGATAACGCACCACTTCACCCAGAACATTGTTGAAATTATGTTTCAGCATGCTCGTGTTTATTTCTTTGCTTTGTATTGGTGACACAAAAAAGTGGAGAAACTAAAAGCCCAATCTGACCCATTCCACGCAAAAGCCCAAAAATGGACTGGACAAAATTATTGGCACCCTCCATGTAATATTTAGTAGCACAAATACCTGAAATCAATGGCTTCCTGGAACCATCAATGAGTTTCCTCCACCTCTCTGCTGGAATTTTGGATCGCTCTTCTTCCTCCATCTGCTCCGGGTCTCTCAGATTGGAAGGTTCCTTTTCCCAACTGATGTTCTGAGATCTCTCCACAGGAGCTCTATGGGATGGAGATCTGGACTCATTGCTGGTCAGTTCAGTCCTCTCCAGCGCTTTGTATGAAACCATTTCTGGGGGCTTTTTGACGTGTGCTTTGGGTCATTGTCCTGCTGGAAGACCCATGACCTCTGACATTGGAGACCCAACTTTCTGACACCGGACCCTACATTGCACCCCAGAATTCTTTGGTAGTCTTCAGATTTCATAATGCCATGTACACGGCCAAGACATCCAGTGCCTGAACCAACAAAGCAACCCCAAACATCAGTGACCCCCCACCATGTGTGACTGGAGGGACTGGATTCTTTTCTGTAAAGGCCTCATTGCTCTTTCTGGACACAGTAGAATGATGGGCTTTACCAAAAAGCTGGCATTGTTTCGTCTGTCCCCAGCACATTCTCTCAGAAGGATCTTGGCTTCCTCAGGTAAGTTTTGGCAAACTCCAATCTGGCCTTTTTATGTTTCTGTGTCAGCAGTGGGGTCCTCCTGGGGTCTCCCACCATATTTCTGTGTGAGCAGTGGGGTCCTCCTGGGTCTCCCACCATATTTCTGTGTCAACAGTGGAGTCCTCCCAGGTCTCCCACCATATTTCTGTGTCAGCAGTGGGGTCTTCCTGGGTCTCCTCCCATATTTCTGTGTCAGCAGTGGGGTCCTCCTGGGTCTCCCACCATATTTCTGTGTCAGCAGTGGGGTCCTCCTGGGTCTCCTCCCATATTTCTGTGTCAGCAGTGGGGTCCTCCTGGTCTCCCACCATAGCGTCCTTTTCATTCAGATGGTGGCGTATAGTGGGAGCGGACACAGTTGGACCCGGTGCCTGAAGGTCAGCTGGTTTGTCTGGAAGTTGATGGAGGTTCTTTAGCCACCATTCCAACAATCCTTTTTTGCAAATCTTTGATCAATTTTTCTCTCTCCACATCCAGGGAGATTACCTATATGGGCTTTAAACTTCTTGACAATGTTGCGTACAGTGGACACAGGAACATTAGGATCTCTGGAGATGGACTTTTCACTATGAGATTGTCCGTGCTTTCTCTCCTCCATGCTCCATGTGGCACACAGAGACACCCAACAGAAAGCGGAGGCCATTTGTCCCCATTGTCCCCGGTTGTCGGTGTGATTTCCATGTTGTCAGCGCCCGGTCACGGATACGGGGCAGTTTAATGACAAATTACAGGAGCGTCACAAACTTGGAATGCAATATTTTCTCACAATCTTGCGAAGGTGGTAATTTTGTCTGGCCCATTTTTTGTTTTTTTTTGCGTGGAATGTGTCAGATTTGGCTTTTCGTTTCTCCACTTTTTTGTGTCACCGATATAAAGAAAAGAAATAAACATGAGAATGCCGAAACATTTGTAATTGCAACAATTTTCTGGGCGAAGTGGTGCGCAATCAGAAGTGCGGGGGGACAAGATTTCTGGCCATGATTGTATCTGGGGATAAATTCTACGTTCAGTCATACTGGGAATGTGCGGAGAGCCGTAGAGGTACAGCTGCCCCCGTAAGCAATTCCTCCTGCTAAATATATAGGTCTGTTCTGCCGGCCAAATTAGTTTTGGAAACGATTGTTCAGTTTCTGTAATTTTTTTTTTTTTTCTTCTTCTTACGCATGAAATGAGGCCTCCCCTGGGACAGCCAGGAGCCTGAGGTTGCTCCACCTGAATCTGTCTTGGGACGTGGCCCATGAAAAGGGGAAACAAAAAACAACACGGCGCGGCCAAGAATATCAAATGGTGCCTCGGCTCTGCACGGCCGCGTACAGTCCACCCCACACCCTGTCTGCCTTCCAAGCTGGCAGCTGCCCCTCACCTCCATACATTCATCAGGTACGTGGGCAGCTCAGAGCTTGCTGGGCAATGCTGGAAAAGGGGGGGGGGGATGGGAATTAACCCCTTTCATGTCAAGTATAGGTAAACGGAGAGAACTTGGTGGAAAACCATAGGAAGAGATTTCCGAAAACTGGGGCACTCGAAATCTGGTGCAGCCGTGCCTGGGAGCCAATCAGCTTCTACCTTCAGCTTGTTCAGTTAAACTTTGTCAATGAAACCTGGAAGCTGATTGGTTTCTAGATTTTGCACTGTGCAGCTTTAGGAAATAACCCCCACAATGGCCTCATCCTCTGACAGATCATTTTGATTTCTAAATTTAATTAAAATTTTTTTTTTTAGATGAGTTAGTGCCCACCATGTAATCAAATTTTGTTTTTAATTCATTTTTTTTTATTTTTTTAAACTTAGTTTTTTAGTGAAAGGAATGAGCGGGGAATTATTCAACTTGATTGCAACTGGGATAAGATCACTGAAAGGGAAAAAAAAAAAGTAGCAAAGGCACAATTAGCACAGAAAATGTTGATGTCATAGATTCTAGTTAAGTAAAAAAAACTCTAATTAAAAAACAAAACACAAAACTGAACTTGTATGATCCATTCCTCAAGCGTCTTCTTCTGGGATCTCGGAGATCTTTGTGTATTTCTTCCAGATCTGTGCAGTCATCCAGTATGAGACTTCCTGTAATAAAGACCGCTCACTGCTGCTCCCTCTCCTTGTACAGGGTGACTGGTCTGGTCTCCGCCCTCTCCTGTAGTTCTCTGCATGCAACCGGTAGTGGGTGGAGCCTATTGGGCCCCTTCTACAACTCTGCTCCCTCTCCTTGTGCAGGGAGACTGGTCTCGTCTCCGCCCCATCCTTGCAGTTTTCTGCAGGCAACCTGTAGTGGGTGGAGCCTGCTGGGCCCCTCCCACAGCTCTGCTCCCTTTCCTTGTGCAGGGTGACTGGTCTGGTCTCCGCCCTCTCCTGTAGTTCTCTGCATGCAACCTGTAGTGGGTGGAGCCTGCTGGGCCCCTCCTACAACTCTGTTCCCTCTCCTTGAACAAAGGGACTGGTCTTGTTTACGCCCGCTCCTGTAGATTTCTGTAGGCAACCTGTAGAGGGGTCACCAGCAGGAGGAAGGAGGTCCTGATTCCTCTATATAGACCTTTATATCACTTGAGGGGTCACCGGCAGGAGCAAGGAGGTCCTGATTCCTCTATATAGATCTTTATATCACTAGAGGGATCACCGGCAGGAGCAAGGAGGTCCTGATTCCTCTATATAGACCTTTATATCACTAGAGGGGTCACCGGCAGGAGGAAGGAGGTCCTGATTCCTCTATATAGATCCTATCACTAGAGGGGTCACCGGCAGGAGGAAGGAGGTCCTGATTCCTCTATATAGATCTTTATATCACTAGAGGGGTCACCAGCAGGAGGAAGGAGGTCCTGATTCCTCTATATAGATCTTTATATCACTAGAGGGGTCACCAGCAGGAGGAAGGAGGTCCTGATTCCTCTATAGAGATCTTTATATCACTAGAGGGCTCACCGGCAGGAGGAAGGAGGTCCCGATTCCTCTATATAGATTTTTATATCACTAGATGGGTCACCGGCAGGAGGAAGGAGGTCCCGATTCCTCTATATAGATCTTTATATCACTAGAGGGGTCACCGGCAGGAGGAAGGAGGTCCCGATTCCTCTATATAGATCTTTATATCACTAGAGGGGTCACCGGCAGAAGGAAGGAGGTCCCGATTCCTCTATATAGATCTTTATATCACTAGAGGGGTCACCGGCAGGAGGAAGGAGGTCCTGATACCTCTATATAGATCTTTATATCACTAGAGGGGTCACCGGCAGGAGGAAAGAGGTCCCGATTCCTCTATATAGATCTTTATATCACTAGAGGGGTCACCGGCAGGAGGAAGGAGGTCCCGATTCCTCTATATAGATCTTTATATCACTAGAGGGGTCACCGGCAGGAGGAAGGAGGTCCCGATACCTCTATATAGATCTTTATATCACTAGAGGGGTCACCGGCAGAAGGAAGGAGGTCCCGATTCCTCTATATAGATCTTTATATCACTAGAGGGGTCACCGGCAGGAGGAAGGAGGTCCTGATACCTCTATATAGATCTTTATATCACTAGAGGGGTCACCGGCAGGAGGAAGGAGGTCCTGATTCCTCTATCTAGATAAATTTATATCAGGAAAAGGTATTACAATAAATGTAGCACTACCCCCTTAGGGGGGCTCTGGATTTGAATGGTCTGCATTGCCAGCAACATACATTTGCAAAACTTTGTACACTGGAGTCAGTAAACAGTCCTTGAGCTTGGTTTTGGAATTTTATTAAGGAATTAAACTTGCATAGGGTCTAGGGGTATATGGGATGCCCGAGGAACTGTACAACTTGA
The DNA here is from genome assembly GCF_062004578.1 of Staurois parvus. NCBI lineage: Eukaryota > Metazoa > Chordata > Amphibia > Anura > Ranidae > Staurois > Staurois parvus. The sequence goes on from NW_028321105.1 coordinate 14,955, forward strand.
GGACAACTCCTTGTATAAAAATGTAAAAAAGGCAACCATGTATAAAAATGTGGATTAGCAACAGTCTTTCTTTAAGGAGCACTAAACCCCTTCAGTGTACCTCCTCAGACCACAAATGATTCCTCTTCTTCACCCAGCTGCACTGAGGGTATTCCTTGGGCAAGGGGGCCCAGAAGCTGTCAATTGAACAGTCCCAGATGAGAAACTAGGTGGGTCTTGCACCTGACCGCCCTCTACCTTTATCTGGTCTAGAGGGTGTAGGAGTACTCACACTGTCTTCTTCTGTTAGCTTAGTGGGTTGGCAGCTGCCTTCAAGCCTTACACTGGGTGGACTCCTTCCCTGCTACACAAGCTGTCCTCTCCAAGAGGCGTTGAGGCAGTGGACTTCTCTTCTCCAGTAACCTGCCTGTTTGTAGGCTCCCCTCCCTGGAGCCCCCGCTCCAGCCTACCTCAATCCATCTTCCACCCAACACAGCACACTATTACCTAGGGTCTCTGATATTTGAGAGTTGCTCTAGTCACCATGCCCAGCCCCCTATCAGGAGATTGGCCAAGGTCCCTCAAACATGCAGATCTGAGCCTCCTCCCCTGGTCTCCCCTGCTTCAGAAAATTTTCAGGTCTCTGGAGAGGTGGGAGGGCTCCAGAAGCCCTGACTTGTTAAAGCCTCCCAGCCTGTCCTGAGGTGAACTCCTGCCTCACTCCCAGACTGACTCAGCCTCTACTGTATCTAAAAAAAAGAACCAAACAAACATCCTATCTAGCTCACCTGGAGGGCATTACATATGTAGCACTACCCTCGTTGTAAGGGCTGCTGGATTTGATTTGGGTCCCCCTAACCTATGCATGGCCAAGCAACATGCATTTTCCACACTTTGCACACTGGAGACAAAGAACAGTCCTTGAACTTGGTTTTGTGACTTTATTAAGGGGTTAAGAATTTGGATGGAGTCTAGGGGTATATGGAATGCCCGAAGAACTGCAGAACTGGAGGATAAACTCATGGGCAACTATGTACAAAATGCATATAGCAACATCTATCTCTTTGAGGAGCTCCAAAGACTCTTCCTAGTGTACTTCGTCTGACCACGGATGATTAATCCTCCTCACCCAGAGAAGCTAGTTGGGTCTTGCACCTCACTGCCCTTTCCACTTATCTGGACCAGGGGGTGTAAGAATACACACACTGTCCTGTTAGCTTAGTGGGTTGGTGGCTGCCTTCAGGCATTTTGCTGGGCTGGCTCCTTTCTTGCTGCACAGGCTGTCCTCCCCAGGAGATGTTGAGGCAGTGAAGATCCTCTTGCTTGTAGGTAGGTTCCCCTCCCTGGGGCTCCCTCCCATGCTCCACACTTCAGCCTTCCTAAATCCATCTTCCACCCAATACTTCACACCTCCCCCCCCAGGCTCTGCCACATTTGAGGGTTGTCCTGGTCACAATGCCCAGCCTCCTGTCAGGGGATTGACAAAATCCCTCAAACATGCAGATCTAAGCCTCCACCCCTCTTCCAGAAAGTTCTTCAGTTCTTGGAGAGGTAGGAGGGCTCCAGAAGCCCTGACCTGTTAGAGCCTGAGGTGAACCCACTACCTCACTCCGAGGCTGACTCATCCCAGGCTGCTACTCAGCCTCTATCTACCAAAAACACTACCAAACTAACCTGGAAGGCATTACACACACACACGGTTAGCAGTACTAGAGTCGTTGGTTTGAATCGCAGCCATGGCACCACCTGCTTGAAGTTTGTTCTCCCTGTGCCTGTGTGGGTTTCCTCCGGGTACTCCGGTTTCTTCACACTCCACAGACATGCTGGTAGGTTAATTGGCTCCTGTCTAAATTGGCCCTAATATGTGTATGTATGATGGGAGTTAGGGACCTTAGATTGTATGCTCCTCGTGGGCGGGAACTGATGTGAATGTACAGTATATATGTAAAGAGCTGCAAAAATTGATATATCTATCTATCTATCTATCTATCTATTTAGATATATATATATATATATATATATATATAGATAGATATATATAGATATAGATATAGATATATAGATATAGATATAGATATATATATATATATATATAAAAGCACCTGTAATAAACAAATACATAAAATAAAAAAAATAAAAAAATAAATATATATATATATATATATATATATGATTACTTGAAACTAAAAAAAATAAATAGAGGTGTTCATAGACAAAATACAGTATATATATATATATATATATATATATATATATAAATATTTTTTTTTGTCTATTAACAATTATATTGTTTTGGATTTTTTTTTATTTCAATCCATTTTTTTTAATTCTTACCTTTTTTTTTTGAGTAGTGGAAATTCACTTGATGCATTACTTATATATGATTACTTGAAATAAAAATAAATAAAAAAAAAAAACAGAAGTGTTAATAAACAAAATACAGTATATATATATATATATATATATATATATATATATATATATATATATATATAAAATAAAAAAAAATATATTTTTGTCTATTAACATTTCTATTGTTTTTTTATTTTTTTAAATTTCAATCCATTTTTTTTTTTTTCATTTTTATGGTTTTTTTTTTGAGTAGTGGAAATTCAAGTGCAGCCTTGACCCCTCAAAGCCAGCCTTAGCCCCTCTGACAGGTTGAAACACTGAAAGTTTGTCTGTTTTGGTGGAGCTTAACAAATGGCACCGCGCTGACATCACGACCACAAAAATAATCATCGAGGGCCTAAAACGTCCTCCTCCTCTCCAACACCATATTCATCGCCACCAGTTTTTATTAATATAATTTATCCCAGAACTTTGTGGGGTTAGAAAATCGTTTGGCTGCGTCTGACCCCGCTCCCTCCCACAATGCCGATCTTGTGAAACCAGAGCCCAGTCTTCCCCAGGCAATCCACCAAAGATGAAACCCAATCCGGCCTCGGACTTCTGTGAAAATTAAACCTTTTTAGAGGATTATGTATAAATGCAATAGGTTTTCTGCTCACCTACCCGATGACAGATCCTCTCTTTCCTGCAATTTCCAGCGCGCTATTATTACACCACCTGCGTACCTGATTAACTTGTCCCATCTACCAGACGTTAACTCTCTTCGGCCCGGCGCTGAAAGCTTTTCCCAGATGACAAAGACAGTTTGCGCGCCGAAACTAAACATTCACTATATCATTCTTATCGAACCCCAAAATAAAAAAATGTACAAAAAAAAAAAAAACAGGTGATCCCTATTCTAAAACAGGTGTATAATAGTTATTATAAGGTATTATTTGATGCACTCCAATAATATATACATCTTATATGGATGGTTGCTAACCAACAATGTAGCAAGTAAACCCAAAAAATCAAGTAATGCATTAGATAAACCAAAATTGTATCAATGTATCAAGTAAACCCAAAAGGTTTTAAGTAATGTAATAAGTAAAGTAAAAATGTATCAAGTAATATAGAAAGTCATGCATCAAGTAAACCAAAAAATGTTTCAAGTAATAAATCAAGTAAACTCAAATTGTATCAATGTATCAAGTAAACAAAAATTTTTCAAATAATGAATCAAGTAAACCAAAATTGTATCAATGTATCAAGTAAACCAAAAATGTTTCAAGTAATGAATCAAGTAAACCAAAATTGTATCAATGTATCAAGTAAACCAAAAATGTTTGAAGTAATGAATCAAGTAAACCAAAATTGTATCAATGTATCAAGTAAACCAAAAATGTTTGAAGTAATGAATCAAGTAAACCAAAATTGTATCAATGTATCAAGTAAACCAAAAATGTTTCAAGTAATGAATCAAGTAAACCAAAATTGTATCAATGTATCAAGTAAACCAAAAATGTTTCAATGTATCAAGTAAACCAAAAATGTTTCATTTAAATGTATTAAGTAACCAAAATAGTATCAATGTATCAAGTAAACAAAAAATGTATCAAGTAAAGTATTACGTAAACTGAAAAATGTTTCAAGTAATGCATCAAGTAAACCAAAAATGTATCAGGTAATATATAAAGTAATATATCAAGTAAATAAATAATGTTTAAGTAATTTATCAAGTAATTTACATGTTTCAAGTAATGCATCAAGTAATCATATAATATAACCTTTTTGTGATATATTCCAATACAATTAGACCATAAAGTGTCATATAAAATCTCAAAAATCCCAAAAAGTGTCCAAAAAAAAAAAAAAAAAAGTCCAAAAAAAAAAAAAAAAAGTCCAGTGTTCAAAAAGGTCCCAGATTTCCAAACTTTTTCATCCAGTAAGAAGGATTGACTCCTATTCCATCCAGTAAGAACATTAAAATTTAGAGATTCCAGCTCCAGACATGGCTCCTATACAAGTTCCAACAAACAAATGCAGAAAACCATGTGTGGATAACCAACAAAATGGCCACGGCGACACTTCCGTTTCGTCATTTCCAGACTTCGAAGTCCGGAAGTGACGAAACGCGTAAGGGGAGTGACGTCAAGAAGCACGTATGCAAACCAGAAGAGTCGCCGTGGCCATTTTGCGCAATCAGAAGCCAGTGGAGGGATTGGCAGAGGGGGGTGGCGGAGATGGAGTGGTTGGAAATGTGAATGAGTCTGGCAGCCGTATTCAGGATGGACTGAAGCGGGGATAGCCAGCGGCGAGGCAGGCCAGTGAGGAGGGAGTTGCAGTAATCGAGTCGTGATATGATGAGGGAGTGGATGAGCTGTTTAGTGGTTTCTGGGGTTAGGAACGTGCGGATTTTGGGGATGTTGCGGAGGTGGAGTCTAGCAAGTAAACCAAAAATGTTTCAAGTAATGTATCAAGTAAACCAAAATTGTATCAATGTATCCAGTAAACAAAAAATGTTTCAAGTAATGTAATAAATCAACAAAAAATGTTTCAAGTAATGTATCAAGTAAACCAAAGCTGCATCAATGTATCAAGTAAACCAAAAATGTTTCAAGTAAACCAAAAGTGTTTCAATTAATGTATCAAGTAAACTAAAATTGTATCAAGTGATATATAAAGTAATGTATCAAGCAAACAAAAAAAGTTTCAAGAATATTAATAAATAAACAAAAAATGTTTCAAGTAAACCAAAGCTGCATCAATATATCAAGAAAACCAAAAATGTTTCAATTAATATATCAAGTAAACCAAAATTGAATAAGTGATATATAAAGTAATGTATTAAGCAAACAAAAAAATGTTTCAAGAATATTAATAAATAAACAAAAAATGTGTCAAGTAATCTAGCAACTAAACCAAAAGTGTTTCAATTATTGTAGTAAACAAAAAATGTTTCAAGTAATGTATCAAGTAAACCAAATGTATCAAGCACTTCAGCTGGGATGCCTCGAACAGCCTTGGGTTCCGTTTGAGCATTGTTGGGTGAACTTCAAAGAACTTTGGATGCCAAACCTAAACCCCACTGAAATCATTAAGATCCAAATCTGTCAAATTAAAAATTCCCATTTTCTGGGAAAATAAGCAAGGGGGTGTAAAAAAAAAAAAAAAAAACAGAAGAGGGCATGGCCATGGGGGACATAGAAAAACATTAAAAAAGAAAATGTGGCCAGGAGCAGCAATTTTTTTTTAATGCCTAAAGTGAAAGGGCTGCAAATTCCATTTTATTGCCGGCTTCTCAAAATCAAAAAATCTGCAGCTCCGAGGATCTGCTATGTATTTTGGGGACATAACATGGTCTGCTTGAACTGGGAGCCGGGATGTTGCTGGAAGGTCTATGGCAGGGGTAGACAACCTGCGGCTCTCTAGCTGTTGTGGAACTACATTTCCCATGAGACATTGCAAAATTGACAGTTACAGCTATAACTTGCAGAGGCATGATGGAACTTGTAGTCCTGCAACAGCTGGAGAGCCGCAGGCTGCCTACCCCTGGCCTGTGGAAGGCATAGGCACAATATGGTGGAGATCTTTAGCTATAGCAGTGGGTTGTTGTCCTATCCAAGAAGAAGTGGGCTGGAGCTTGGGCAATTTGGCTCCATCATGTTGGCCAATCAGAAGCCCTCGTACATTCTGCTCACAGTCTGCCCCCCCCAATAGTCTAACAAATAGTGAACTGGCCCTTGGTTTAAAAAGCTCTCGGCTAATGCTCTGCACGGTTGTGGATGTTGACAATATCTCTATGCACCTCTGTAGCCCCCACGTCAGGGGTACTCTGTGGGTGGGGGGTGTCAGGACCACAAGCTGAGGGTCCCCCTTTTTTGACTTTTCTTTTTGAAAGACACCCATGTGCCCCAACCATCTCCAGTAAGGTCTTTATTGTCTGCCCTCCTGTGTTTGAAATGTTTGCCTTTTCCTTTATTGCCATAATGAACATTTTATGAGCCCGAAAGCGGCTCCCATTAGCAGAACGTCCACCCACCTGTGAAAATACGCATGTTTGAGCCGTGCGTTGTCATATAAACTCTCCCCCGCCTGCGTTCATTTCTTGCGTGGTGCCGCAGAGCATTCTGGGATCTGCACATGAGGCTTCAGGCTCACACAAGTGTCTCAGCTGGAACAAATTAATCCATTATTTTGGTTTCTTTTAACCCCCGTGAACTGTGTTTTGGCTACAGGCTCTTACTACCTGCTGCTTCTAATAACGTCAGGTGTGAAAAATATTTTTTTCTTCCAAATAAATACTTTGTCTGTTTGTATTTCTTGCTAAACCGAGACCCTCCGTGGCAGCTCCATGTGACAGCTGAAACCCTAAAGGGACTATTTACTGGGATTTGCTGGAGAGCGAAGGACATCGCGGATGATGCAAAGTGGTAGCCGCTGTCCAATCGCATACGCCGCATTGTGTCCTCAGAGGGATATCTACCAATTGTGGCATCCAGCTCACAGCCAGCAGATATTTACTGCCATTGGGAAGCAGAACTCCAACAGAGTCATAGGAAAGAAGGAAGAAAGAAAGAAAGGAAGGAAGGAAAGAAGGAAGGAAGGGAAGGGAAGGGAAGGAAGGAAGGAAGGAAGGAAGGAAAGGAAGGAAGGAAGGAAGGAAGGAAGGAAGGAGGAAGGAAGGAAGGAAGGGAAGGAAGGAAGGAAAGGAAGGGAAGGAAGGAAGGAAAGGAAGGAAGGAAGGGAAGGAAGGAAGGGAAGGAAGGAAGGTAGGAAGGAGGGAAGGAAGGTAAAGTAGGGAAGGAAGGAAGGCAAGGAAGTGAAGGAAAGAAGAGAAGGTAGGGAAGGAAGGAAGAAAGGAAGGAAGGGAAGGAAGGGAGGGAAGGGAAAGAAGGAAGGAAGGAAGGAAGGAAGGAAAGAAAGAAAGAAGGAAGGAAGGAAAGAAGGAAGGAAGGGAAGGAAGAAGAAGGAAGGGAAGGAAGGAAGGAAGGAAGGAAGGGAAGAAGGAAGGAAGGTAGGAAGGAGGGAAGGAAGGTAAAGTAGGGAAGGAAGGAAGGCAAGGAAGTGAAGGAAGGAAGGAAGGAAGAAAGGGAAGGAAGGGAGGGAAGGGAAGGGAAAGAAGGAAGGAAGGAAGGAAGGAAGGAAGGAAGGAAGGAAGAAAGAAAGAAAGAAAGAAAGAAAGAAAGAAAGAAAGAAAGAAAGAAGGAAGGAAAGGAAAGAAGGAAGGGGAGGAAGGAAGAAAGGGAAGGAAGAGAAGGAAGGAAGGAAGGAAGGAAGGGAGGTAAGTAGAGAAGGAAGGAAGGAAGGAAGGGAGGGAAGGGAAGTAAAGTAGAGAAGGAAGGTAGGAGTAGGAAGGAAGGGAGGAAGGAAGGAAGGAAGGAAGGAAGGAAGGAAGGAAGGAAGGAAGGAAGAGAAGGAAGGAAGGAAGGAAGGAAGGAAGGGAGGAAGGAAGAAAGAGAAGGAAGAGAAGGAAGGAAAGGTAGGTAAGGAGGAAGGAAGGAAGGGAAGGAAGGAAGGAAGAGAAGGAAGGGGAGGAAGGAGAAAGGGAGGGAG
>NW_028321106.1:0-15000 GCF_062004578.1 Staurois parvus
AATCAAATCAATTAGAATAGAATAGAATAGAATAAAAAAATCTAAGATTTGAATAAATTAGAATAGAATAGAAAATAAAGAAATAGAAAAAGAATAGAATCCATTAGACTAGCATAGAAAAGATTAGAACAGAAAATCAAAGAATAGAATAGAAAATAATAGCGCAAAACACAGCAAATTAGAACAGAAAATAAATGAATAGAATAGAATAAATTAGAACAGAATAGAAAATAAAGGAATAGAATAGAATAGAAAAGATTAGAAAAGAGAACCAATGAATTGAATAGAAAATAATAGAGTAAAACAGAACAAAATAGAACAGAAAATAAAGGAATAAATTGAATCAATTAGAATAGAATAGAAAATAAAGGAATAGAATAGAATAAATTTGAATAGAAAAAGAATAGAATCCATTAGACTAGAATAGAAAAGATTAGAACAGAAAATCAAAGAATAGAATAGAAAATAATAGCGCAAAGCACAGCAAAAGAGAACAGAAAATAAATGAATAGAATAGAATAAATTAGAACAGAATAGAAAATAAAGGAATAGAATAGAATAGAAAAGATTAGAACAGAGAATCAAAGAATAGAATAGAAAATTACAGAGTAAAACAGAACAAAGTAGAACCGAAAATAAAGGAATAGAATCAATTAGAATAGAATAGAAAAATCAAAGAATAGAATAGAAAAGATTAGAATAGAGACTCAACGAATAGAATAGAAAATAATAAGGTAAAACAGAGCAAAACAGAACAGAAAATAAAGGAATAGAATTGAATCAATTAGAATAGAATAGAAAAAAAGGAATAGAAAAGATAAGAACAGAGAATCAAAGAATAGTATAGAAAATAACAGAGTAAAACAGAGCAAAATAGAACAGAAAATAAAGGAATAGAATAGAAAAGAATAGAAAATCAAAGAATAGAATATAAAATACAGGAATAGTATAGAATCAATTAGAATAGAATAGAAAATAAAGGAATAGAAAAGATTAGAACAGAGAATCAAAGAATAGAATAGAAAATAATAGAACAAAACAGAGCAAAATAGAACAGAAAATAAAGGAATAGAATAGAAAAGAATAGAATAGAAAATACAGGAATAGAATAGAATAAATTAGAATAGAATAGAAAATCAAAGAATAGAATAGAAAAGATCAGAATAGAGAAACAATAGAACAGAATAACTCAGAAAGAATATAACTGCCTCCCGAAACTCGAATAGTTGAATAGAGCGAATGTGAATTCGAACAGAATACATTAGAATAACATAAGAATAGAATAGATTAGAAAAGACTAAAATACTTTACAAAAAAATCGTGAACTGCGCCGTGGCAACGCGAGTCGCGATCGAAAAAGACACAGACGATTGGATGAGATGACTCCTCTATATACTGACACAGTGACATCATCACTCGTAGATCGCCCCTCCCCCTCGCCCCCGAATCCGTCGTTTCTCCGAGGACACAGACGATTGGACGGGATGACTCCTCTATATACTGATGCAGTGACATCATCACTCGTAGATCGCCCCCTCCCCCTCGCCCCCGGATCCGTTGTTTCTCCGAGGACACAGACGATTGGACGGGATGACTCCTCTATATACTGACACAGTGACATCATCACTCGTAGATGGCCCCTCCCCCTCGCCCCCGGATCCGTCGGTTCTCCGAGGAGACAGACGATTGGACGGATACTCCTCTATATACTGACACAGTGACATCATCACTCGTAGATGGCCCCTCCCCCTCGCCCCCGGATCCGTCGGTTCTCCGAGGAGACAGACGATTGGACGGGATGACTCCTCTATATACTGACGCAGTGACATCATCACTCACATATATTGAGCAACTTCAGTAACTCCTTCTTTTTTCTCGTTTTTCCTCCACCTTGGACCCTCCAGGCACAACCAGGTAGGATCTTTATACACAGACGTGATTGTCTCGTGGTTTTATAAATTGGTTGGTCCGTGTGGCTGCTGACGATTGATTGGTCGATCGATCGATGTACATTGCAGGGATCTGAAAGCGATTCTACAAGTTGTGATTAAAAAAATGATCAAAAGCAGGGGCGGACTGACCACTTGGAAACTCGGGCACTGCCCGAGGGCCCCGGGGTCAGTAGGGGGCCCCATGAGATGCCCCTGGTACCTTTTTCATAGGCTTTTTTGAGTTTGGGCAAGGACACAGGGGCCCCATGATCCCCTATTGCTCGGGGGCCCCATGAGTTGTCAGTCCGCCCCTGATCAAAAACCAACAAGCACGTCTACACTTACCTGCTCTGTGCAATGGCATTACACAGAGCATCCCCCATCCTCTTCTTTTTTGGGCCCCTTGTTGGCGGTCTTGGCTCCTCCCCTCCACTGCTGAGGGCCCCCAACAGCAAGCCTCTTGCTATGGGGGCACTCAAGCAGGCGTTTTCCATTCACATACAGCCCTGCCCCCCCCCACCGCTCTCTCCTCACTGGCTCCTGCTGCTGTGTGAGCCAACCAGGAGAGAGCCCCGGGAGAGCCACTGCTCTCATGCACAGCGCTGGATCGAGATGGGGCTGAGGTATGTATAAGGGGGGGGGGGGGCGGGGGGGTTCTGCACCCACAGGTTTTTTTTTTGTTTTTTGCATTCCATCTTTATTAGTTTTCACGGAATGTTACAAAAAAACAGGAAAATTAGAACAATCGATCAGCTGCTGCACCTTGCTGGGCTCTCATGAGGAAAGCGGCAGGGTCTGCATTCCTTTACATGTGATTTCACTTTGGGAGGATCTCAGCAGAAATGACATTTTTTGTTGCAGGGGATGCCCAAAAATCTGACTTGTATATTAGTGCAACCAATCACACAGGCAGGAAATTACATTTCTGGGGGGGCGGTCCATATACAAGAAGGGCGGGATAGGTGTGGAGCTGGAAGGGCAAGGAAGGGCAGGATGGGTGTGGAATCAGAAGGGCAAGGAAGGGCAGGATGGGTGTGGAACCACCAAGGCAGAGGAGGGCAGGATGGGTCTGGAACCACCAAGGCAGAGGAGGGCAGGATGGGTCTGGAACCACCAAGGCAGAGGAAGGGCAGGATGGGTCTGGAACCACCAAGACAGAGGAGGGCAGGATGGGTCTGGAACCACCAAGGCAGAGGAAGGGCAGGATGGGTCTGGAACCACCAAGGCAGAGGAGGGCAGGATGGGTCTGGAACCACCAAGACAGAGGAGGGCAGGATGGGTCTGGAACTGGAAGGGCAGAGGAGGGCAGGATGGATCTGGAATCAGAAGGGCAGAGGAGGGCAGGATGGGTGTGGAACTACCAAGGCAGAGGAGGGCAGGATGGATTTGGAACCACCAAGGCAGAGGAGGGCAGGATGGATCTGGAGCCACCAAGGTAGTGGAGGGCAGGATGGATCTGGAGCCACCAAGGTAGAGGAGGGCAGGATGGATCTGGAACCACCAAGGCAGAGGAGGGCAGGATGGATCTGGAGCCACCAAGGTAGTGGAGGGCAGGATGGATCTGGAGCCACCAAGGTAGAGGAGGGCAGGATGGGTCTGGAACCACCAAGGCAGAGGAGGGCAGGATGGATCTGGAACCACCAAGGCAGAGGAGGGCAGGATGGATCTGGAACCACCAAGGCAGAGGAAGGCAGGATGGGTCTGGAACCACCAAGGCAGAGGAAGGCAGGATGGGTCTGGAACCACCAAGGCAGAGGAGGGCAGGATGGATCTGGAACCACCAAGGCAGAGGAGGGCAGGATGGGTCTGGAACCACCAAGGCAGAGGAGGGCAGGATGGGTCTTGAACCACCAAGGCAGAGGAGGGCAGGATGGGTCTGGAACCAAGGCAGAGGAAGGCAGGATGGGTCTGGAACCACCAAGGCAGAGGAGGGCAGGATGGGTCTGGAACCACCAAGGCAGAGGAAGGGCAGGATGGGTCTGGAACCACCAAGACAGAGGAGGGCAGGATGGGTCTGGAACTGGAAGGGCAGAGGAGGGCAGGATGGATCTGGAATCAGAAGGGCAGAGGAGGGCAGGATGGGTGTGGAACTACCAAGGCAGAGGAGGGCAGGATGGATCTGGAACCACCAAGGCAGAGGAGGGCAGGATGGATCTGGAGCCACCAAGGTAGTGGAGGGCAGGATGGATCTGGAGCCACCAAGGTAGAGGAGGGCAGGATGGATCTGGAACCACCAAGGCAGAGGAAGGCAGGATGGGTCTGGAACCACCAAGGCAGAGGAGGGCAGGATGGATCTGGAACCACCAAGGCAGAGGAGGGCAGGATGGATCTGGAACCACCAAGGCAGAGGAAGGCAGGATGGGTCTGGAACCACCAAGGCAGAGGAAGGCAGGATGGGTCTGGAACCACCAAGGCAGAGGAGGGCAGGATGGATCTGGAACCACCAAGGCAGAGGAGGGCAGGATGGGTCTGGAACCACCAAGGCAGAGGAGGGCAGGATGGGTCTTGAACCACCAAGGCAGAGGAGGGCAGGATGGGTCTGGAACCAAGGCAGAGGAAGGCAGGATGGGTCTGGAACCACCAAGGCAGAGGAGGGCAGGATGGGTCTGGAACCACCAAGGCAGAGGAGGGCAGGATGGGTCTGTAACTACCAAGGTAGAGGAGGGCAGGATAGATCTGGAACTACCAAGGCAGAGGAGGGCAGGATGGATCTGGAACCACCAAGGCAGAAGAGGGCAGGATGGGTCTGGAACCACCAAGGCAGAGGAGGGCAGGATGGATCTGGAACTACCAAGGTAGAGGAGGGCAGGATGGATCTGGAACTACCAAGGCAGGAGAGGGCAGGATGGATCTGGAACCACCAAGGCAGAAGAGGGCAGGATGGGTCTGGAACCACCAAGGCAGAGGAGGGCAGGATGGATCTGGAACTACCAAGGCAGAGGAGGGCAGGATGGGTCTGGAACCACCAAGGCAGAGGAGGGCAGGATGGATCTGGAACCACCAAGGCAGGGGAGGGCAGGATGGGTCTGGAACCACCAAGGCAGAGGAGGGCTAGATGGGTCTGGAACTAGGAAAGTACAAAGTTATATATTGTATTGTTATAGTTTTTTCTGCCATTTTTCCAAGAATTTATGAATGTGATCACAAAAAGTACAAGGGTGACATTTCAGGGCCTTGCAGGACCCCTTCATCAGTCATGCGACGACACGAGTGACCACACATGCTTCCCAAAGGAGTCCTGAGAGGCTCTGGAACCTCGCACTTGTACTCATTATGACGTGATATGGACCCATGGTGAGGGTGCAACACGCTACCCAATGGATGGAGAAGAGTAGAGTGTTGACCTCATCATCGTGACGAGGTTCCTTCATAATCCAATGATCAGATGATGGGGATGGTGGGAATGGTGGCATCTCCATCCTTGCTAAACAATATGGCGGGTGGGTCTAGGATCCTCTCCCATGAGGATCCTAGATGCCTCGTGATTGGCCCAGAGCTGTCACATGGGGACAAGGAAGGAGTCCGCTGACCCGTCTGAGCTCCGACACGTCAGTTCGGAGAGAGGGAACACGCGTGAACTCATTGCGACACCGTGAATCCGGCCTCAGTAGTCAACTGTATGAGAATGTGTTCTGTAACGGACCTCTCCTGATACTCGCAGTGCGGAGGACGTGGTGATCGAGGAGTTCGCTCGCCAAAAGCTACAGGGAGAGCAAGACGACGAGGAGGACAAGGAGGAGGCGAGCTGACGACATTATTCCGAATCATCGTGGTCGTTATCTGCAAGAACGTCACCACCCCACCCCCGCTTCCTTACCGGGGTCTACTAGAATCACAACTTGTCTCTTTGTTTCTTGTTTTTATTTTTTAGTCCGTTTCGAAATGTTCGATGTATTACCAAAACTGTGAAAATAAAGGACTGATCATATCTTGTAGGCACAAAAATGGCTTTAGACTGGTTATTCGTTTTTTTTTTTCATGTCTAATGGGGTAGATTATTATTCACAAATGTCTGGCTCTCGTGAAACTGCAAAAATGCCACGGTAGCCCGTTTATATCATTGGGAGACTACAGTGGTCAGATATCACTAGAGGACTACTGTGGTCAGATATCACCAGAGGACTACCGTGGTCAGATATCACTAGAGGACTACCGTGGTCAGATATCACCAGAGGACTACTGTGGTCAGATATCACCAGAGGACTACCGTGGTCTGATATCACTAGGGAACAACTGTGGTCAGATATCTCTAATGAACTACTGTGGTCAGATATCACTAGGAGACTACGATGGTCAGATACCACTAGAGGACTACTGTGGTCAGATATCACTAGGGGACTACGATAGTTAAATATCACTGAGGGACTATGGTGGTCAAATATCGCTAGGTTTATTACATGGTCAGAAGCAACAGGACTACTGTGGTCAGATATCACTAGAGGACTACTGTGGTCAGATATCACTAGGGGACTACTGTGGTCAGCTATCACTAGGGGACTACCGTGGTCAGATATCACTAGGGGACTACTGTGGTCAGATATCACTAGGGGACTACTGTGGTCAGCTATCACTAGGGGACTACCGTGGTCAGATATCACTAGGGGACTACTGTGGTCAGATATCACTAGAGGACTACCGTGGTCAGATATCACTAGGGGACTACCGTGGTCAGATATCACTAGGGGACTACTGAGGTCAGATATCACTAGGGGACTACCGTGGTCAGATATCACTAGGGGACTACTGTGGTCAGATATCACTAGGGGACTACTGTGGTCAGATATCACTAGGGGACTACGATAGTTAAATATCACTGAGGGACTATGGTGGTCAAATATCGCTAGGTTTATTACATGGTCAGAAGCAACAGGACTACTGTGGTCAGATATCACTAGAGGACTACTGTGGTCAGATATCACTAGGGGACTACTGTGGTCAGCTATCACTAGGGGACTACTGTGGTCAGCTATCACTAGGGGACTACCGTGGTCAGCTATCACTAGGGGACTACCGTGGTCAGATATCACTAGGGGACTACCGTGGTCAGATATCACTAGGGGACTACCGTGGTCAGAAGCAACAGGACTACTGTGGTCAGATATCACTAGAGGACTACTGTGGTCAGATATCACTAGGGGACTACTGTGGTCAGCTATCACTAGGGGACTACTGTGGTCAGCTATCAGTAGGGGACTACCGTGGTCAGCTATCACTAGGGGACTACCGTGGTCAGCTATCACTAGGGGACTACCGTGGTCAGATATCACTAGGGGACTACCGTGGTCAGATATCACTAGGGGACTACCGTGGTCAGATATCACTAGGGGACTACCGTGGTCAGATATCACTAGGGGACTACCGTGGTCAGATATCACTAGGGGACTACCGTGGTCAGATATCACTAGGGGACTACCGTGGTCAGATATCACTAGGGGACTACCGTGGTCAGATATCACTAGGGGACTACCGTGGTCAGATATCACTAGGGGACTACTGTGGTCAGATATCACTAGGGGACTACTGTGGTCAGATATCACTAGGGGACTACGATAGTTAAATATCACTGAGGGACTATGGTGGTCAAATATCGCTAGGTTTATTACATGGTCAGAAGCAACAGGACTACTGTGGTCAGATATCACTAGAGGACTACTGTGGTCAGATATCACTAGGGGACTACTGTGGTCAGCTATCACTAGGGGACTACTGTGGTCAGCTATCACTAGGGGACTACCGTGGTCAGCTATCACTAGGGGACTACCGTGGTCAGATATCACTAGGGGACTACCGTGGTCAGATATCACTAGGGGACTACCGTGGTCAGAAGCAACAGGACTACTGTGGTCAGATATCACTAGAGGACTACTGTGGTCAGATATCACTAGGGGACTACTGTGGTCAGCTATCACTAGGGGACTACCGTGGTCAGCTATCACTAGGGGACTACCGTGGTCAGCTATCACTAGGGGACTACCGTGGTCAGATATCACTAGGGGACTACCGTGGTCAGATATCACTAGGGGACTACCGTGGTCAGATATCACTAGGGGACTACCGTGGTCAGATATCACTAGGGGACTACCGTGGTCAGATATCACTAGGGGACTACCGTGGTCAGATATCACTAGGGGACTACCGTGGTCAGATATCACTAGGGGACTACCGTGGTCAGATATCACTAGGGGACTACCGTGGTCAGATATCACTAGGGGACTACCGTGGTCAGATATCACTAGGGGATTACCGTGGTCAGATATCACTAGGGGACTACCATGGTCAGATATCACTAGGGGACTACTGTGGTCAGATATCACTAGGGGACTACTGTGGTCAGATATCACTAGGGGACTACGATAGTTAAATATCACTGAGGGACTATGGTGGTCAAATATCGCTAGGTTTATTACATGGTCAGAAGCAACAGGACTACTGTGGTCAGATATCACTAGAGGACTACTGTGGTCAGATATCACTAGGGGACTACTGTGGTCAGCTATCACTAGGGGACTACTGTGGTCAGCTATCACTAGGGGACTACCGTGGTCAGCTATCACTAGGGGACTACCGTGGTCAGATATCACTAGGGGACTACCGTGGTCAGATATCACTAGGGGACTACCGTGGTCAGAAGCAACAGGACTACTGTGGTCAGATATCACTAGAGGACTACTGTGGTCAGATATCACTAGGGGACTACTGTGGTCAGCTATCACTAGGGGACTACCGTGGTCAGCTATCACTAGGGGACTACCGTGGTCAGCTATCACTAGGGGACTACCGTGGTCAGATATCACTAGGGGACTACCGTGGTCAGATATCACTAGGGGACTACCGTGGTCAGATATCACTAGGGGACTACCGTGGTCAGATATCACTAGGGGACTACCGTGGTCAGATATCACTAGGGGACTACCGTGGTCAGATATCACTAGGGGACTACCGTGGTCAGATATCACTAGGGGACTACCGTGGTCAGATATCACTAGGGGACTACCGTGGTCAGATATCACTAGGGGACTACCGTGGTCAGATATCACTAGGGGATTACCGTGGTCAGATATCTCAGGATGTTGTCCAGATGCTGCAATAATTACAAATAAAATGTGAAAAATAAACAGCGCAAAATAGATGATATTAAATAACAAGATATCAAAACCCCATATCACTTAGTACATATTTGTGTCAAAAAACTCATTAAAAGTCCCTTGTGGTGCAAAATAAAAACCTCCAAATCAAATTCTTAGCCTTCCACCTTCCACCCGTGCACACCAACATCAAATGCACTCACCAGATTTAGGTGAATGTAAAGCCTTTGGGATTTTAATAGGGAATCCCACGCCCTCTTTCCATCCACTCAAAGTTAGCCTCCCAAAGATAGGATCCTCTTTCAGGTCCTCACCGTGATCTCCTCGCTTCCTCCACCGCGTTCTCAGGGAAAAAAACTTACATAGTGTAATATTGCCAAGATCATTCTGATCCTATATTGAACAAACTCCAGGCCACTCACATTTCAAATGAATAATAAAAGCACATTTATTGGGCCCAAGACAGCCAGATAATCACAGCCAGCAAATCCTCCAGGGTTCCCATATCAATGCAGCCAGATGAGGCAGAGACTTCACCAATATTCAACACGAATCCCACAAAATGGCCGCTGGAACGCACCGCTCGGCGTGCGCTCCACTCACCGGAAGTGACGTCAGACGTACAGCAAATGGACCGGAAATGCGTCAACGCGTTTCGCCCCTCCCATCGGGCGTTCTCAAGACGTCCATTTCCTGCATCACAAGCCTTAAATACCTCACAGATGACCCGCCCCTCCACTCTAATTTGCTCAGCTCTCCTCTCAAGGATTACTGAACACCTCCCATCCTCTCATTGACGTGGGAATCCTTCACAGATGAGGGAAACATTATGAAAGCCACTAAGAGTATTCAATACTTCCTCCTAATCACCATATTTAAATCTCTCTACCTGGCTCATTAATACACCTCTCTAAAAACAATCTTTAATGAACTAAAATCATACAAATTGAAATGAAAATATATATTAAAAATTATAAAAATTAAAATAAATATTGAAATAATATTAAATAAAATTCATATAAACATAATTATAAATTTTATATAAAAAATAATTTTATATTAATCACTCTATATATACCAGACACCTTTTCTATATTCAATATAACACATTTTAATCATTCCAATCCCTATATCACACATATAGAAACCACCAATATATAAATATAAATGGTGCAAACTTTTAATTGAACAACCTATTAATTAATCAGACCCATATCATATTTTTGACCCTTACGGATACAAAAACTTCTCCATTTTCACAATAATTATATAAACACCATTAAGGTTCGTATACATATATATATACTGTACATGCATACCCTTGTATGGACAAACTAATCCATTACCAATTGGACAAAAAACAATTTATGTCTATGTCTGAATTTAACCCTTTAGGACACAGAGAACCCATTTGATAAATCCATTTTGTCTCATTCTGCGAAATACTCTTCACCATATCCCCTCCCCTCCAATGGGCACTGATTCGATCTATACCACAAAATTTTAAACATGATGGATCCCTGTTGTGATGGATCCTGAAATGTTGAGAGAGACTATGGTACTTATAACCTTTTTTTTTTATATTTCTAATATGTTCGCCTAACCTCACTGATAACTTTCTAGTAGTTCTACCTACATACTGGAGGTTGCATGAGCATTCCAACAGATATGTCACAAAGGAACTATCACATGATATGAATTTATTTATCTCATAAGAAGAACCATTAGACCAAGAATGGAAACTTTTTAAATATCCCTTATTATCCCCCTTCATGGTCCTATATGCTATGCACCTTTTACACCTATAAAACCCCACCCTATCAAGAAAAGTAACCTTCTTTTGAGGTTTATCTGGAACGTTTTTTACTAATTTCGTTCTTAATGAAGGGGGTTTTCTATAAATGAATGAAGGTCTTTTCGGTAATATTTGTTGTAATATATCATCCCTTTTTAAGATCGGCCAATATTTTCTTATTATACCTTCAATGATTTTATATTGATTTGAGTAGCCCGTAATGAAGGCAAGCTCACCTCTCTTATCCTCTTTTTTCTTCTTAATTAATAAATCTTCTCTCTTAATCCTATTAACCTTTTCAAATGTTTCTTCTAATACCTCCTTCATATAACCTTTCTCTCTAAATCTCTGCATCAAAATTTCCGCTTGTTCTTTAACCATTAGCCGCCCGGCCAATAGCCGTTTGGCGGCTTGAAAAGCGCTGCAGCTTTCCGGGTCCACGCCATTTGGCGTGCTCCCGCACATGCGCCGTTTGCGCTATTGCAGAGCGGCGCAGCAGCGGGATCTGTCACCGCCCGTGCACCTCGGACACGGCCGATGACAGATCCGAGTACCGGCTCCCGTTGCCGGTACCATGTGACCTGCCGCGACCAATCACAGCAGGTCACATGACAGTTGTATACAATGGATGGCTTCATTCATGATGCCATCCATTGTATACTAGTGCCTAGCTGTGAATGGTCACAGCTAATCACATGCACATGTCATGTGATTAGCTGTGACCAAATCACAGCTAAGCACAAAAAAAAAAAAAAAAAAAAAAAAAAAGCTGAATGAATCGATTTCATTCAGCTAAATGCTTGCTTATAGCAAAGTAATTCTTTGCTATAAGCAAATTGTGTAAAAAAAAAAAAAAAAAAAATACTGATCACTTCCCCAAAGTAGTAAAATGTTACTATGGTAACATTGTACTATTTTGGTCATAGTAAAATATGAAAAAAAATCTTAAAAAAAATAAAAAAAAATGTAATAAAAAATTAAATATAATAAAAAAATAAAAAAAAATAAAAAAAAAATATAATTTTTTTTTTTTTCATACTGTCACCAGTCAGTGTCCCTGTTCACCGCCATGCCAGTTATATGATGACGCTGTACTGCACTGGTGACAGTATGTAAAAAAAAAAATAGTGAAAATAATATTTTTCATTTTTTCATTTTCGGAAAAATTATGACAAAAAAATACAACTTCAAAAAACTCGCCATGCCTCTTATGAAGTACGTCCGACTGTCTACTCAGCAAAAAGGGGTCATTTGGGGATATCTGTACTATTCTGACATTCTTGGACCTCAAGAAATTAGATTGGCTGTCAGTACTTCAGGATTGATCAATATTCAGATCTATACCATAGTTTGTGAACTTTATAACTTTCCTACAAACTAAATAATACATCCTAATTTGGGTTATTTTCACCAAAGACATGTAGCAGAATACATCTCGGCCTAAATTTATGAAGAACAATTATTTATTTGTAAACTTTTATAACAGAAACAAAGAAAAATGTGTTTTTTTTTCAAAATTTTTGGTCTTTTTTTGTTAATTTAGCAAAAAATAAAAACCCCAGCGGTGATTAAATACCACCAAAAGAAAGCTCTAGTTGTGTGAAGAAAATGATAAAATTTTAGTTTGGGTACAATGTTGTATGACTGCGCAATTGTCATTCAAAGTGTGAGAGCGCTGAAACCTGAAAAATGGCCTGGGCAGGAAGGTGTAAAATTGCACGGTATTGAAACGGTTAAAGATAGTATCCTCATCACAATTACGTTTAAGTCTAATCAGCTGACTATTAGGGATAGATTTTAGCCAATTTTTATGATGACAACTGTGAATTGGGATGTACGCATTCCTATCCACTTCTTTGAAATGCGTTTTTGTGTAAAAACGCAGTCCTTGTCTGTAAATGGTAAGATCAAGAAAATTTATGGCCTCCATACTGATATGGTGGGTAAATGTTATATTGTAGGAATTTCCTCCCATTCCATAGATATAATCCTCCAATTCTTCCTTGGTACCTTTCCAAATTATCACAATATCGTCTATAAACCTTCTATAGAGTAACAAATTTTCTTTCTTATTCCTAAAAATGGCTTTATCTTCCCACATGCTCATAAACAGGTTAGCCACTGATGGAGCATACTTTGGCCCCATAGCAACCCCCATAGTCTGCCTAAAAAACTCTTTATCATGCCAAAAATAATTATTCGACATCGCCAAATCCAGACATTCCAAGAGAAAATCAATTTGTTTGCTTTTCATCCCTGACTTCTTTTCTAGAGCCCATTTTACCGATCTTAGCGCATCATTGTGTCTAATGTTGGTATATAATGAATTTACATCAACGCTTGCCATAACGCAATTTCCTTCTATTTCTATATGTTTCAAAACCGAGATCAAATCATTACTATCTCTCAAATAAGAAGGAAAAATGGGCACCAAGGGTTGCAGAAATTTATCAACATACTCTCCTAGCCTAGAAAATACTGAATTTATCCCACTAATGATGGGTCTTCCAGGCGGCTTATTTAAATTTTTATGTATCTTGGGTAATTGATATATTACTGGTGTGACTGGTGCCTTAGGCACCAAATATTTAGCCTCCTTCTTACTCACAAAACCTTCTCTTTCACCTTTTTTCACTATTTTTATAAGTTTACTCTTACATTTTGTAATCGGGTTACCTTTCAGTCTCTCATAGGTGTTCACATCATTCACTAATCTATTTAGTTCCTCGTAATAATCACTTTTATTCAATACCACAACTTCCCCCTCCTTTATCTGCTGATCTAATCACAATATTATTGTTTTTTTCAAGTTGCTGAATTCCCCTTACTAGATCATGCTTAATCCTCTTGCTAGGGACAATCAATGATTCTAGATCATGTTCTACCATCCTCTTAAATGCCTCCACACAACAATTATTCCCTACCTTCGGGTTAAATACAGACTTATTCTTTAAATTAGTATGCCTATAGACACCTTCACAGGTATCACCTCCTATATTCCTCTTAGTATTTTGATCTAAATGTTTACTCCAATATTTTTTAAGGTTCAATCTTCTAACAAACTTCTGAAGGTCTACATAGGTCTCCAACTTGTTCAATTTTTTGTCTGGTGCATATTTCAAACCTAATGTTAAAACTTTCAATTCATCATCTGTTAAAACATGATCACTTAGATTGAATATACCTTTATTTACATTGACCTTTTCCTTTTTCATTTTGCCTCCCCTACATCCCCTCTTTCTCTTTCTTCCCAATAAGGGTCCTGATAGATTATGGGTGGTTTCCATCCACCCCTCCCTCTTCTGGGCGGATAATACGCTCCCCCTCTTCCTCTCCAGTTTTGGACTCCCCTTGTATTTCCCCCTCTCCATGGTGGGCCTCCATAACCTCCTCTCGCAAAAACCTTTCCCCCATTATTATAATCATAATTATAATCATAATTATATGGAGATCCCATTAGAGGTCCAAACCTATTATGGGTGGGAACCCCAAAATTCCCACCCAAAATTCCCACCCAGATATCACTAGGGGACTACTGTGGTCAGATATCACTAGGGGACTACCGTGGTCAGATATCACTAGGGGACTACCGTGGTCAGATATCTCAGGATGTTGTCCAGTTGCTGCAATAATTACAAAGCCCCAGATACATTGTGACACTTCCCTGATGTGTTCTCCTTTGGAATTAGAGGAGCAAGGAAGGGCAGGATGTGTCTGGAACTAGCAGGACAAGGAAGAGCAGGATGGGTCTGGAACTAGCAGGACAAGGAAGAGCAGGATGGGTCTGGAACTGGCAGAACAAGGAAGAGCAGGATGGGTCTGGAACTAGCAAGACAAGGAAGGGCAGGATGGGTCTGGAACTGGCAGAACAAGGAAGAGCAGGATGGGTCTGGAACTGGCAGAACAAAGAAGAGCAGGATGGGTCTGGAACTAGCAGGACAAGGAAGGGCAGGATGGGTCTGGAACTGGCAGAACAAGGAAGAGCAGGATGGGTCTGGAACTGGCAGAACAAAGAAGAGCAGGATGGGTCTGGAACTAGCAGGACAAGGAAGAGCAGGATGGGTCTGGAACTGGCAGAACAGGGAAGAGCAGGATGGGTCTGGAACTAGCAGGACAAGGAAGAGCAGGATGGGTCTGGAACTAGCAGGACAAGGAAGAGCAGGATGGGTCTGGAACTAGCAGGACAAGG
>NW_028321106.1:20000-38879 GCF_062004578.1 Staurois parvus
CATGGTAGCTGAGGGGCATGGTAGCTGAGGGGCATGGTAGCTGCGTGCGAGGGGCATGGTAGCCGCGTGCGAGGGGCATGGTAGCTAAGGGGCATGGTAGCTGCGTGCGAGGGGCATGGTATCTGAGGGGCATGGTAGCCGCGTACGAGGGGCATGGTAGCTGCGTGCGGGGGGCATGGTATCTGAGGGGCATGGTAGCCGCGTACGAGGGGCATGGTAGCTGAGGGGCATGGTAGCCGCGTGCGAGGGGCATGGTAGCCACGTGCGAGGGGCATGGTAGCCGCGTGCGAGGGCCATGGTATCTGAGGGGCATGGTAGCCACGTGTGAGGGGCATGGTATCTGAGGGGCATGGTAGCCGCGTGTGAGGGGCATGGTAGCCGCGTGTGAGGGGCATGGTATCTGAGGGACATGGTAGCCGCGTGTGAGGGGCATGGTATCTGAGGGACATGGTAGCTGCGTGCAAGGGGCATGGTATCTGAGGGGCATGGTAGCCGTGTGCGAGGGGCATGGTAGCCGCGTGCGAGGGGCATGGTATCTGAGGGACATGGTAGCCGCATACGAGGGGCATGGTAGCTGCGTGCAAGGGGCATGGTATCTGAGGGGCATTGTAGCCGCGTACGAGGGGCATGGTAGCTGCGTGCGGGGGGCATGGTATCTGAGAGGCATGGTAGCTGCGTGTGAGGGGCATGGTAGCCGCGTGCGTGGGGCATGGTAGCTGCGGGGGAGGGGCATGGTAGCCGCGTGCGAGGGGCATGGTATCTGAGGGGCATGGTAGCCGCGTGCGAGGGGCATGGTATCTGAGGGGGATGGTAGCCGCGTGCGGGGGGCATGGTAGCTGCGTACGAGGGGCATGGTAGCTGCGTGCGGGGGGCATGGTATCTGAGAGGCATGGTAGCCGCGTGCGAGGGGCATGGTATCTGAGGGGGATGGTAGCCGCGTGCGGGGGGCATGGTAGCTGCGTGCGAGGGGCATGGTAGCTGCGTGCGAGGGGCATGGTAGCTGAGGGGCATGGTAGCCGCGTGTGAGGGGCATGGTATCTGAGGGGGATGGTAGCCGCGTGCGGGGGGCATGGTAGCTGCGTGCGAGGGGCATGGTAGCTGAGGGGCATGGTAGCCGCGTGGGAAGCATGTTGTGGAACTTTCTTTTAAATAAAATTGGGCTAAAAGGCCTTTGAAAAACAACAAAGCGAGTGGCTGTGTGCTGGAAACACTCTACCATTTGATGCTAGTTCTCACAAAAAAAAAAATATATATATATATAATTAGGAATATAAATAATCAATATAACAATGTGAAATAAAATATGTAAAATCTTGTATTGAACTGTATCCGTGTTTGTATCCCTTTTATATTGTAAAGTACTGAGCAAACTGTTGGCACCATAATAATCCTGTATTATAATAATAACATGTATAAAATGTAAATAAAATCGAAAATAAAAAAAAATTGTATATAAAAAAAATAAATAAGTGTGTGTATAGAGAGAGATATTATATACACACATTTATTTTTTTTTCACCATATATTTTATATACTTTTAACTATACATTTTTATATTAAATATTTAGATTATTTTTTATTATATCTCCTATATATCTATTATTTCTATGTAATTCTACATTATTATATGTTTCATATACTTTCTTACATACGTGATACTACTACATATTTACATTACAGTACTTTATTATATATTAACACATACACTTTTAAAAAACATTCTATCTATATTTTATTACAAATTGATATTATTATAGTATTTATATATTTTATTACAAATTGATATTATTACAGTATTTATATATTTTATTACATATTGATATTATTACAGTATTTATATATTTTATTACATATTGATATTATTATAGTATTTATATATTTTATTACAAATTGATATTATTATGGCATTTATATATTTTATTACATATTGATATTATTTATATATTTTATTACAAATTGATATTATTATAGTATTTATATATTTTATTACATATTGATATTATTACATTATTTATATATTTTATTACATATTGATATTATTACAGTATTTATATATTTTATTACATATTGATATTATTATAGTATTTATATGTGTTTCCTCTATCCAGCCTCTACAGATCCAGGCCGGGTCCGTACATCACGACCCCCGCCATCTTTCTCCTCCTCCCTCGGGTTCCTCTGGGTGTACGAAGATGGCGCGGTCGCGTTTTGTTGTCTTGCCCATGGCAGGGGGCGCGCGCGGCCTCTCCCTCCCCGCGGACGCGCGCACGTGACGAGCTCGCCGCCCCGTCTCCCCCCTGTGCAGCGTGCCCGCGCAGTGAGTCGGTGGCGGAGGGTCGTGTCGTGTGAGGGGACTCGGCGCCATCATGAGCTCGGCCGGCGGAGGAGAATTCGGGAATCCTCTGAGGAAGTTCAAGCTGGTGTTCCTGGGGGAGCAGAGCGGTGAGCGGCCGGGAGGGGGAGCGCTGCGCCCGGGAGGAGGAGGAGGCCGCACCGGGCCTGAGGGGGGGAGGGGAGTTGTAGTTCTACAATGGAATCCGGACGGGGGAAAGGTGCATGATGGGAGTTGTAGTTCTTCCCTGGATTTCTGAGGCTGTATATGAAGGGATGGGCATGCTGGGAGTTGTAGTTCTCCTCTGGATTCCCAATGGCTTTAGAGTACATGGGGGGAGGAGATGTTGAGGGACGTGCTGGGGGTTGTAGTTCTCTCCAGGTAGTATAGTACGGGGGAGGGACGTGCTGGGAGTTGTAGTTCTCTCCAGGTAGTATAGTACGGGGGAGGGACATGCTGGGGGTTGTAGTTCTCTCCAGGTAGTATAGTACGGGGGAGGGACGTGCTGGGGGTTGTAGTTCTCTCCAGGTAGTATAGTACGGGGGAGGGACGTGCTGGGGGTTGTAGTTCTCTCCAGGTAGTATAGTACGGGGGAGGGACGTGCTGGGGGTTGTAGTTCTCTCCAGGTAGCGGAGTACGGGGGAGGGACATGCTGGGGGTTGTAGTTCTCTCCAGGTAGCATAGTACGGGGGAGGGACGTGCTGGGGGTTGTAGTTCTCTCCAGGTAGCGGAGTACGGGGGAGGGACGTGCTGGGGGTTGTAGTTCTCTCCAGGTAGTATAGTACGGGGGAGGGACATGCTGGGGGTTGTAGTTCTCTCCAGGTAGCGGAGTACGGGGGAGGGACATGCTGGGGGTTGTAGTTCTCTCCAGGTTGTATAGTACGAGGGAGGGACGTGCTGGGGGTTGTAGTTCTCTCCAGGTAGTATAGTACGGGGGAGGGACGTGCTGGGGGTTGTAGTTCTCTCCAGGTAGTATAGTACGGGGGAGGGACGTGCTGGGGGTTGTAGTTCTCTCCAGGTAGCGGAGTACGGGGGAGGGACGTGCTGGGAGTTGTAGTTCTCTCCAGGTAGTATAGTACGGGGGAGGGACGTGCTGGGGGTTGTAGTTCTCTCCAGGTAGTATAGTACGGGGGAGGGACGTGCTGGGAGTTGTAGTTCTCTCCAGGTAGCGGAGTACGGGGGAGGGACATGCTGGGGGTTGTAGTTCTCTCCAGGTTGTATAGTACGGGGGAGGGACGTGCTGGGGGTTGTAGTTCTCTCCAGGTAGTATAGTACGGGGGAGGGACGTGCTGGGGGTTGTAGTTCTCTCCAGGTAGTATAGTACGGGGGAGGGACGGGCTGGGGGTTGTAGTTCTCTCCAGGTAGCGGAGTACGGGGGAGGGACATGCTGGGGGTTGTAGTTCTCTCCAGGTTGTATAGTACGGGGGAGGGACGTGCTGGGGGTTGTAGTTCTCTCCAGGTAGTATAGTACGGGGGAGGGACGTGCTGGGGGTTGTAGTTCTCTCCAGGTTGTATAGTACGGGGGAGGGACGTGCTGGGAGTTGTAGTTCTCTCCAGGTAGTATAGTACGGGGGAGGGACGTGCTGGGAGTTGTAGTTCTCTCCAGGTAGTGTAGTACGGGGGAGGGACGTGCTGGGAGTTGTAGTTCTCTCCAGGTAGCGGAGTACGGGGGAGGGACATGCTGGGGGTTGTAGTTCTCTCCAGGTTGTATAGTACGGGGGAGGGACGTGCTGGGGGTTGTAGTTCTCTCCAGGTTGTATAGTACGGGGGAGGGACGTGCTGGGGGTTGTAGTTCTCTCCAGGTTGTATAGTACGGGGGAGGGACGTGCTGGGGGTTGTAGTTCTCTCCAGGTAGTATAGTACGGGGGAGGGACGTGCTGGGGGTTGTAGTTCTCTCCAGGTAGCGGAGTACGGGGGAGGGACGTGCTGGGAGTTGTAGTTCTCTCCAGGTAGCAGAGTACGGGGGAGGGACGTGCTGGGAGTTGTAGTTCTCTCCAGGTAGCGGAGTACGGGGGAGGGACATGCTGGGGGTTGTAGTTCTCTCCAGGTTGTATAGTACGGGGGAGGGACGTGCTGGGGGTTGTAGTTCTCTCCAGGTAGTATAGTACGGGGGAGGGACGTGCTGGGGGTTGTAGTTCTCTCCAGGTTGTATAGTACGGGGGAGGGACGTGCTGGGGGTTGTAGTTCTCTCCAGGTAGCGGAGTACGGGGGAGGGACATGCTGGGGGTTGTAGTTCTCTCCAGGTTGTATAGTACGGGGGAGGGACGTGCTGGGGGTTGTAGTTCTCTCCAGGTAGCGGAGTACGGGGGAGGGACATGCTGGGGGTTGTAGTTCTCTCCAGGTTGTATAGTACGGGGGAGGGACGTGCTGGTGGTTGTAGTTCTCTCCAGGTAGTATAGTACGGGGGAGGGACGTGCTGGGAGTTGTAGTTCTCTCCAGGTAGTGGAGAACGGGGGAGAGACGTGCTGGGAGTTGTAGTTCTCTCCAGGTAGCAGAGTATGGATGCTGGGAGTTGTAGTTCTCTCCAGGTAGTATAGTACGGGGGAGGGACGTGCTGGGGGTTGTAGTTCTCTCCAGGTAGTATAGTACGGGGGAGGGACGTGCTGGGGGTTGTAGTTCTCTCCAGGTAGTATAGTACGGGGAGGGACGTGCTGGGAGTTGTATTTCTCTCCAGGTAGTATAGTACGGGGGAGGGACGTGCTGGGAGTTGTAGTTCTCTCCAGGTTGTATAGTACGGGGGAGGGACGTGCTGGTGGTTGTAGTTCTCTCCAGGTTGTATAGTACGGGGGAGGGACGTGCTGGTGGTTGTAGTTCTCTCCAGGTTGTATAGTACGGGGGAGGGACGTGCTGGTGGTTGTAGTTCTCTCCAGGTTGTATAGTACGGGGGAGGGACGTGCTGGTGGTTGTAGTTCTCTCCAGGTAGTATAGTACGGGGGAGGGACGTGCTGGGAGTTGTAGTTCTCTCCAGGTAGTGGAGAACGGGGGAGGGACGTGCTGGGAGTTGTAGTTCTCTCCAGGTAGCAGAGTATGGATGCTGGGAGTTGTAGTTCTCTCCAGGTAGTATAGTACGGGGGAGGGACGTGCTGGGGGTTGTAGTTCTCTCCAGGTAGTATAGTACGGGGGAGGGACGTGCTGGGGGTTGTAGTTCTCTCCAGGTAGTATAGTACGGGGGAGGGACGTGCTGGGGGTTGTAGTTCTCTCCAGGTAGTATAGTACGGGGGAGGGACGTGCTGGGGGTTGTAGTTCTCTCCAGGTAGTACAGTACGGGGGAGGGACGTGCTGGGGGTTGTAGTTCTCTCCAGGTAGTATAGTACGGGGGAGGGACGTGCTGGGGGTTGTAGTTCTCTCCAGGTAGTATAGTACGGGGGAGGGACGTGCTGGGGGTTGTAGTTCTCTCCAGGTAGTATAGTACGGGGGAGGGACGTGCTGGGGGTTGTAGTTCTCTCCAGGTAGTATAGTACGGGGGAGGGACGTGCTGGGGGTTGTAGTTCTCTCCAGGTAGTATAGTACGGGGGAGGGACGTGCTGGGGGTTGTAGTTCTCTCCAGGTAGTATAGTACGGGGGAGGGACGTGCTGGGAGTTGTAGTTTTCTCCAGGTAGTATAGTACGGGGGAGGGACGTGCTGGGAGTTGTAGTTCTCTCCAGGTAGTATAGTACGGGGGAGGGACGTGCTGGGAGTTGTAGTTCTCTCCAGGTAGTATAGTACGGGGGAGGGACGTGCTGGGAGTTGTAGTTCTCTCCAGGTAGTATAGTACGGGGGAGGGACGTGCTGGGAGTTGTAGTTCTCTCCAGGTAGTATAGTACGGGGGAGGGACGTGCTGGGAGTTGTAGTTCTCTCCAGGTAGTATAGTACGGGGGAGGGACGTGCTGGGAGTTGTAGTTCTCTCCAGGTAGTATAGTACGGGGGAGGGACGTGCTGGGAGTTGTAGTTCTCTCCAGGTAGTATAGTACGGGGGAGGGACGTGCTGGGAGTTGTAGTTCTCTCCAGGTAGTATAGTACGGGGGAGGGACGTGCTGGGAGTTGTAGTTCTCTCCAGGTAGTATAGTACGGGGGAGGGACAGTGCGGAGTGTTCTGTGTCCGGGGTTCTCTGCCATGTTGGGGGAGGGGTTTCTTGTATCCGTGTTTTGTATCCACTGAAGATATTTTACATGTATAAGAGATGGCCGGCTATGATGTCATGTGTCACAGAGACCCTGATGATGTCATGTGTCACAGAGACCCTGATGATGTCATGTGTCACAGAGACCCTGATGATGTCATGTGTCACAGAGACCCTGATAACTCCTCCCACCTCTCGGGTTCTCACTGATTGGTGAGCTCCAACCTGGGATCTCCACATCCGAGTGTTGGGTGTCTGCACTGCCCCCGCATCACTCTTTGGTCCCTCCTACCAGCTCCAGCATCTGGTCTTTACCCAAGTAGAGGCTGGTGGGAGTAACCCCGGTGCACAGTGGGGGAGGGGTTCCAGGTATGCAGCACCCCCACCACACTGTGGTCCCACCCAACTCCAGAATGTGGTAATGAAGCAGAGGCTGGTAGAAGGTACTATGGCATACAGCGAGGGGGAGCCAGTTATGCAGCACCCCTGCCCTGCTTTGTGGTCCCACCCACTAGCTCCAGGATATGGTAATGCAGCAGAGGCTGGTGGGAGGAACCACGGCACACACTACAGGGGGAGGGGTAGATGAGGTCAAGTATCTAGCACCCCTGCCCTGCTCTGCGGTCCCACCCGCGTTACACCTGTGCAAGGCTGAAGGGGAGGAGCCGTTACACCTGTGCAAGACTGAAGGGGAGGAGCCGTTACACCTGTGCAAGACTGAAGGGGAGGAACCGGTACAACTGCAAGCCTGAAGGGGAGGAGCCGGTACACCCGTGCAAGCCTGAAGGGGAGGAGCCGGTACGCCCGTGCAAACCTGAAGGGGAGGAGCCGGTTCAACTGCAAGCCTGAAGGGGAGGAGCCGGTACACCCGTGCAAGCCTGAAGGGGAGGAGCCGGTACACCCGTGCAAGCCTGAAGGGGAGGAGCCGGTACACCCGTGCAAGCCTGAAGGGGAGGAGCCGGTACACCCGTGCAAGCCTGAAGGGGAGGAGCCGTTACACCCGTGCAAGACTGAAGGGGAGGAGCCGTTACACCCGTGCAAGACTGAAGGGGAGGAACCGGTACAACTGCAAGCCTGAAGGGGAGGAGCCGGTACACCCGTGCAAGCCTGAAGGGGAGGAGCCGGTACACCCGTGCAAGCCTGAAGGGGAGGAACTGGTTCAACTGCAAGCCTGAAGGGGAGCCCGGAGGGGGGATGTAATGTTGGTTCTCAGTTCCCCAGTTCGGATCTTTCCTTCCCGTACACACAGCTGATTTTCCGTCTGGCTCGGTGGCTCCGCCTTTGTCGCTGATCTATATATAGAACTCCTTGATGTTCTGGATACAAATTTTGATTGTAATTTATGACTTTGTATAATTCGGCTCTGATTGGCGGCAGTGTTGGATTGTGTTCCTCTCCCAGGATCAATATTGTTCCCAGATCCTCAGAAGACGGAAATCCATGGAATTTTTCAGACTGAACCTTCAGAACGTCCATGTTTGTTGGTTGTTTTATTTGTGGAGACTTCTAGAAGGATGACCTTGTATATAATTACTGCCTGTGGATGTTAGGAGGGAGCCCCATATTCTGCTACAGTCTATATCAAGCCGAGAGGTTCTCCCCCACATTCTGAATTAAGGGGAGAAGAGGGACACCAACTAATATAAAAAAATCTGGAGTTGAGGAGCTGATGCTGGATGAGAAGACCTGGCTTGTATGTTCAGCTTCATGTTGGGCACCAAAAGGAAAAAAAAAAAATACTTGACTCACCATCAGCGTTCCAATTCATTCTAGAGGTGTTCAGCAGGGTTGAGGTCAGGAGACACAAGTTCCTCCACACCGATCTGGTCAAACCATGTCTTTATGGAGCTAGCTTGCAATTAGCTCTCCCTGATTCATCCCAAAGGTGTTCAGTAGGGTGGAGGTCAAGGCTCTGTGCAGGACACTTGAGTTCCTCTCTGACCTCAAACTTGCTGGACACCCTTGGGATGAGAAGACCTGATTCCAAAGCTCTTCCAAAAGTACAGGTTCCTCCAAACCATGTCTTTATGGTACTGGCTCCACTCTTCTTAGAAGGCTTCCTACAAAATGCCTGTTGGAATTTGTGCCCATTTGTGAGGTCAGGTACCGATGTTGCATGAGTAGACTTGGCTCACAATCGCCATTCTGAAACATCCCAAAAGCGTTCAATAAGGTTGAGGTCAGTGTTCTGAGCTTGTTGTATATTTTATTCCAAAACTATGGCCATTATTATGGTCTTGGCTTCCCTTTCTGGCTTCAACATCCTCCACTCTTCTGCGAAGACTTTCCACATGATTTTGAAGGGTGTCTGTGGGTCATTTGTGAGGTCAGGTTCTGATGTTGGAAGAGAAGACCTGGCTCACCATAAGAATTCCAATTCATCCCGATGGTGTTCAGTAGAGTTGAGGTTACAGCTTTGTGCAGGACACTCCAGTTCCTCCACACCAAACTGGTCTTTATGGAGCTGGCTGTGTACACGGGGGGGGGGCAGTCATCGGGGAACAGAAAAGGGTCTTCACCAAACCGTTACCACAAGGTTAGAAGGTGATGTAGTAATAACCGTATCCTTCAGGTTCTGATGTTGAATGAGAAGACCTGGCTCACCATCAGTGTAGTATTAATAGTATCCTTCAGGTTCTGATGTTGGATGAGAAGACCTGGCTCACCATCGGTGTAGTATTAATAGTATCCTTCAGGTTCTGATGTTGGATGAGAAGACCTGGCTCACCATCGGTGTAGTTTTAATAGTATCCTTCAGGTTCTGATGTTGGATGAGAAGACCTGGTCCACCATCGGTGTAGTATTAATAGTATCCTTCAGGTTCTGATGTTGGATGAGAAGACCTGGTCCACCATCGGTGTAGTATTAATAGTATCCTTCAGGTTCTGATGTTGGATGAGAAGACCTGGTCCACCATCGGTGTAGTATTAATAGTATCCTTCAGGTTCTGATGTTGGATGAGAAGACCTGGCTCACCATCGGTGTAGTATTAATAGTATCCTTCAGGTTTTGATGTTGAATGAGAAGACCTGGTCCACTATCGGTGTAGTATTAATAGTATCCTTCAGGTTCTGATGTTGAATGAGAAGACCTGGCTCACCATCGGTGTAGTATTAATAGTATCCTTCAGGTTCTGATGTTGGATGAGAAGACCTGGCTCACCATCGGTGTAGTATTAATAGTATCCTTCAGGTTCTGACGGAGGAGAAGACCTGGTCCACCATCGGTGTAGTATTAATAGTATCCTTCAGGTTCTGATGTTGGATGAGAAGACCTGGCTCACCATCGGTGTAGTATTAATAGTATCCTTCAGGTTCTGACATTGGATGAGAAGACCTGGTCCACCATCGGTGTAGTATTAATAGTATCCTTCAGGTTCTGACGGATGAGAAGACCTGGCTCACCATCGGTGTAGTATTAATAGTATCCTTCAGGTTCTGACATTGGATGAGAAGACCTGGTCCACCATCGGTGTAGTATTAATAGTATCCTTCAGGTTCTGACGTTGGATGAGAAGACCTGGTCCACCATCGGTGTAGTATTAATAGTATCCTTCAGGTTCTGATGTTGAATGAGAAGACCTGGCTCACCATCGGTGTAGTATTAATAGTATCCTTCAGGTTCTGATGTTGGATGAGAGGACCTGGCTCACCATCGGTGTAGTATTAATAGTATCCTTCAGGTTCTGATGTTGGATGAGAAGACCTGGTTCACCATCGGTGTAGTATTAATAGTATCCTTCAGGTTCTGATGTTGGATGAGAAGACCTGGCTCACCATCGGTGTAGTATTAATAGTATCCTTCAGGTTCTGACGGATGAGAAGACCTGGCTCACCATCGGTGTAGTATTAATAGTATCCTTCAGGTTCTGATGTTGGATGAGAAGACCTGGTCCACCATCGGTGTAGTATTAATAGTATCCTTCAGGTTCTGATGTTGGATGAGAAGACCTGGTCCACCTTCGGTGTAGTATTAATAGTATCCTTCAGGTTCTGATGTTGGATGAGAAGACCTGGCTCACCATCGGTGTAGTATTAATAGTATCCTTCAGGTTCTGATGTTGGATGAGAAGACCTGGTCCACCATCGGTGTAGTATTAATAGTATCCTTCAGGTTCTGATGTTGGATGAGAAGACCTGGTCCACCATCGGTGTAGTATTACTAGTATCCCTCAGGTTTTGACGTTGAATGAGAAGACCTGGTCCACCATCGGTGTAGTATTAATAGTATCCTTCAGGTTCTGATGTTGGATGAGAAGACCTGGTCCACCATCGGTGTAGTATTACTAGTATCCCTCAGGTTTTGACGTTGAATGAGAAGACCTGGTCCACCATCGGTGTAGTATTAATAGTGTCCTTCAGGTTCTGATGTTGGATGAGAAGACCTGGTCCACCATCGGTGTAGTATTAATAGTGTCCTTCAGGTTCTGATGTTGGATGAGAAGACCTGGTCCACCATCGGTGTAGTATTAATAGTATCCTTCAGGTTCTGATGTTGGATGAGAAGACCTGGTCCACCATCGGTGTAGTATTAATAGTATCCTTCAGGTTCTGATGTTGGATGAGAAGACCTAGCTCACATTCAGTGTTCCAATTCAATCCAGAGGTGTTCAGTAGGGTTGAGGTCAGGACTCTCCAGTTCCTTCACACCAAACTGGTCAAACTGAGTCTGTAGCAGATACAGTCTGGCTGTGGAGATGGTGATTGGCTACTCCGAGACTCCCTACTCTGGCAATGATCCTTCTTGAAACAAAGCACCTCAGACCTAAATCTCTTCTTGCATTCTCCAAGCTAACAGTGATGATAAAAATAGTTTAAAAAAACCTCCAAAAAACATCAAACAGTTGTCCAGAGGCTGTTGCGCTTTCTAAATCCACAACATGGTGGCTTCTCCTCATGTGTCTTCGGGAGAGAATGGTGGAAGTCTAGACGATACCTCCTTGGGTAGGAAAATTGCTGCTCTTGTGCAACACCTGTCGCACTCCTCAACCCCTCCGGATTCTAAGTCTAGGACGCTTTTTAAAGCGTCCCCAGCCCCCCTCCCTCGTCCTAGTGAGAGCCATGATTCTACCACCTGACCTCCCGTGTAACCCTAAACAAAAAGTGTCAGGATAGGCCGGGTCTTCAAGTGGGTAATCTGTATCCCGAGGTGTCCTCTTTGCAAGGTTCAAGCCCTACTGGGGATTCCGCACCCAGAAATCCATCTCTGCTATAGGGATTGATTCTGGCCAGGCAGCGTTTCCCCCATAGGACAGATGGCCAGAGTGCACCAGTGCACGTTAGTTGACGCTCCCTCCAGCCATTGACAATCTGATTACTAGACGTTTGTGGGTTTTCCTTGGAAAAGTTGATTCCTCTTGCTGTGCCCAGGCTGTTCTCCAGAGCGATTAATAAAGTTGTAGCTGCTGTCAAATCCTGGAGGTTTTTCAGTAAGCGGATTACTCCCTGATCTTTGTCATGGGGCGAGAAGGTCAAGGAGTGACCAAGGTTAGCGTCACCTAAACGTTCCAGCTGGACGGAGCTAGGAGTCTGTATACAGCACGTGTGGGACTGGCTGGCACTCTTTGTTTATTACAGGTACTTGGCACCGTCAATTTACCCAGCGCTGTACATATACATTCACCGACCACTTGATTAGGTCCACCTTACTACTACGGGCTTGGACCCCCTTTTGCCTTCATTCTTGGTGGTATAGATTCAACAAGATGTTGGAAACATTCCTCAGAGATTTTGCTCCATGTGGACATGATGGCATCACGCAGTTGCAGATTTGTCGGCTGTACATCCATGATGCCAATCTCCTGTCCCACCACATCCCAAAGTTGCTCTGTTGGATGGAGATCTGGTGACTGTGGAGGCTACTGGAGTCCAGTGACCTCGTTGTCATGTTCCAGAAACCAGTTGGAGAATATTTGAGCTTTGTGTCATGGTGCTGGAAGGAGCCATCAGAAGATGGGGACACTGGAGTCGTAGAGGGGTGGACATGGCCAGCAACAATACTCAGGTAGGCCATGGCGTTTAAATGACGCTCATTTGGTACTAAGGGGGCCCAAAGTGTGCCAAGAAAATCTCCCCCACACCATGATACCATCCAGAACCGTTGATACGAGGCAGGCTGGATCCACCACACCATGACACCACCACCAGCCTGAACCATTGACACAAGGCAGGATGGATCCACCACACTATGACACCACCAGCCTGAACCTTTAATACAAGGCAGGATGGATTCACAACATCATGACACCACCACCACCAGCCTGAACCGTTGATACAAGGCAGGATGGATCCATCACACCATGACACCATCACCACCACCCTGAACAGGTGATACAAGGCAGGATGGATCCACCACACCATGACACCACCACCACCACCCTGAACCGGTGATACAAGGCAGGATGGATCCACCACACCATGACACCACCACCACCAGCCTGAACCATTGATACAAGGCAGGATGGATCCACCGCGCCATGGCACCACCACCACCAGCCTGAACCATTGATACAAGGCAGGATGGATCCACCACACCATGACACCACCAGCCTGAACCATTGATACAAGGCAGGATGGATCCCCCACACCATGACACCACCACCACCAGCCTGAACCGTTGATACAAGGCAGGATGGATCCACCGCGCCATGGCACCACCAGCCTGAACCGTTGATACAAGGCAGGATGGATCCACCGCGCCATGGCACCACCACCACCAGCCTGAACCATTGATACAAGGCAGGATGGATCCACCACACCATGACACCACCACCAGCCTGAACCGTTGATACAAGGCAGGATGGATCCATGCTTTCATGTAGTCTACGCCAAATTCTGACCCTACCATCTGAATGTCGCAGCTGAAATCGAGACTCATCAGACCAGGCAACGTTTTTCCAATCTTCTATAGTTCAACATTGGTGATCCTGTGTGAATTGTAGCCTCTGTTTCCTGTTCTTAGTCAACAGGAATGGCACTCGGTGTGCTGTTCTGCTGCTGTAGCCCATCTGCTTCAAGGTTGGACGTGTTGTGCGTTCAGAGGTGGTATTCTGCATACCTCAGTTGTAACGAGGGGTTATTGGAGTTCCTTTTGGAGTGACTGGAGTCTGCCCATTCTCCTCCGACCTCAACAAGGCATTTTCCTCCACACAACCGCCGCTCACTGGATATTTTCTCTTTTTCAGACCATTCTCTGTAAACCCTAGAAATGGTTGTGTGGGAAAATCCCAGGAGATCAGCAGTTTTGATATACTCAGACCAGCCCGTCTGTTGTTGTTTGTGTTTTTTTTTAATCACTTTTATATGCAAACATCCCCTGTGACAGCAATAGACATGTGACAGGTACTCTTTATGGAAGGGTCTATAGGACCCCAAATCCCTGCTCTGCACTTAATAGCATTCAAAACTCCAAGATCAGCGTTTTTGAAGACTTTCAGATTTCTAAAAACGGCACCAAAAGTGATGTCAGGTCATGGCTGTTGGTTTACAATAAAAGCCAATTCCGGCGATGCCTGGCCTATCGGCAGACACGTTGGCTGGGGACTCCTGATGGGACGGGAGATCCCGAGAGAGTGTGGCGGGAGGGGGATGGACGTCAGTGTGGTGCATCGTCCAATCATATGAGTCCTGCTATGAATTGCCCTATCAGATGTACACTACATTACCCCACCGGCCTTCCCACACACATGACCTTTTTTTTTGTCTTTTTTTTTGTTTTCTTTTGTTTTTCGTCTTTTTTTTTTGTTTTCTTTGTCTTTTATTATTATTATTATTATTATACAGGATTTATATTATTATTATTATTATTATTATACAGGATTTATATATTATTATTATTATTATTATTATTATACAGGATTTAGATTATTATTATTATTATTATTATACAGGATTTATATATTATTATTATTATTATTATTATTATTATTATACAGGATTTAGATTATTATTATTATTATTATTATACAGGATTTATATATTATTATTATACAGGATTTATATATTATTATTATTATACAGGATTTATATATTATTATTATTATTATTATACAGGATTTATATATTATTATTATTATTATTATACAGGATTTATATATTATTATTATTATACAGGATTTATATATTATTATTATACAGGATTTATATATCATTATTATTATACAGGATTTATGGCGCCAACAGTTTGCTCAGCGCTTTACAATATAAAGGGAGCCAATACAGCAACAATACAGATCAATACAAGAGGGATAGGAGGGCCCTGATCCTGGGAGCTTACAATCTAGGAGACTTTTTTTTTTTGTTTTTTTGCCTTTCTTTCTTTTTTTGTTTTGATTTTCTTTCTTTGTTTTTTTTGTCTTTTTTTTTTTCTTGTTTTTTTTTGGGTTTTCTTTTTGGGTTTTTTTGTCTTTTTTTTGTTTTGTTTTGTTTTTCTTGTCCTATGTTATTATTATTATTATTATTATACAGGATTTATGGCGCCAACAGTTTGCTCAGCACTTTACAATATAACGGAGACAATACAGTTCAATACAAGAGGGATAGGAGGGCCCTGATCCTGGGAGCTTACAATCTAGGAGACTTTTTTTTTTTGTCTGTTTTTTTTTCTTTTTTCTTTTGTTTTTCTTGTCGATTTGTTTTCTGTCTTATTTTATTATTATTATTATTATTCAGTATTTATGGCGCCAACAGTTTGCTCAACACTTTACAATATAACGGGAGACAATACAGGGATAGAGGGATAGGAGGGCCCTGATCCTGAGAGCTTACAATCTAGGAGACTTTTTTTTGTCTTTTTTTTTGTTTATCTTCTCTTTTTTTTGTTTTCTTTGTCTTTTTTGTTTTGGTTTTTTTTTGTCTTTTTGTTTTGTTTTTCTTGTCTTTTTTTTGTTTTCTTTGTCCTTTTTCCTTTTTTTTTTTTTGTCTTTTTTTTTTTTTTGTTTTGCTTTTCTTGTCTTTTTTTGTTTTCTTTGTCCTTTTTCCTTTTTTTTTTTGTTTTTTTGTCTTTTTTTTGTTTTGTTTTTCTTGTCTTTTTTGTTTTTTTCTTTGTCTTTTTTCCTTTTTTTTTTTTTTTGTCTTTTTTTTGTTTTGTTTTTCTTGTCTTTTTTTGTTTTCTTTGTCCTTTTTCCTTTTTTTTTTTTTTTTGTCTTTTTTTTGTTTTGTTTTTCTTGTCTTTTTTTGTTTTTTTCTTTGTCTTTTTTCCTTTTTTTTTTGTCTTTTTTTTCCTCCACACTAACTATGTCGCTGTGCTTTCTCTGCAGTTGGGAAGACGTCTCTGATCACCCGCTTCATGTACGACAGCTTTGACAACACCTACCAGGTGAGCCGCGGCCGCTTTGACCTTTGGTCGCCTTAATGCTCCTTGATTGTTTAAAGGGATTGTTGGATGGGGAGGATTAGACGGGACGCGATGTTCTTAGCCGCTACTTTAATCAGCTGCGGGGTGTCCGGCTTTCTTCATCTGCTCAATCCTTCTCGCTTTATATAACGCGATCCGGCCGCACTTTTTCCCGCGAATGTGTCCTGCGCGCCGCGTTCATGCGTTCTGCTTTTTCTTTTTTTCTAGGCGACCATCGGCATCGACTTCCTGTCCAAGACGATGTACCTGGAGGATCGCACGGTGAGTCTATAGAGATCGCGTCGCTGTCTGGATGGAAATGTAGAGATTTCGCTTTCGTTTTGTGAAAAGGGAGTCAGGTGATCACATCCAGCTTTCTGGATTCACAGGATCGATCGATCAATCTGATCACATGACCTCTGATCACATGACCTCTGATCACATGACCTCTGATCACATGACCTCTGATCACATGACCTCTTATCACATGACCTCTCGATACAATTTTTTTCATGCTGCTTGTGTATCCGTTTTGACAACACGGATCCCGCACAGTGCCGCGCTCTCTCTTCATTGGCTCACTGACTGCAGTTGACAGCCAATGGCTTCTACTGCCGTCTCAGCCAATGAGGAGAGAGAGTCCCCGGGACAGCTCAGGCTCCCATGTACCATTATACAAAATACAAAAAATGCAGCGCTGATCACAAACACAAAATTCCAATAATTCATAAAGTCCCAATAATATTCCCACGATCCACCATCACCAGGACACCCGAATGGTTCGGCCTCTTACCTGGAATTCTGACCGAATTACACCGGACAATATAGGCAACTCCAATGGGAGACGAATCGGTAGTCCTCATCCAGGGTAACCCCTTTGTGCCGACGCCTCCCGGCCCTTTAACCACTTGCCGTACCGCCTGCTGTTTATAAACGGCAGGACGGTGGCACTCCAGGGGCGGGTTGCCGTTCATAAACGGCACCCGCCTTTTGTAGCTGTGCGCACTCCCTGGGAGCGCGCAGAACCGCGATCCAGTTCCCGCTGTGTCCTCTGGACACAGTGGAACGCCGATCATCGGACGGGACCTCTGTACGAGGTCCCGATCATGTGATCACTGATTGGGCAATCAGTGATCACATGCAAAGTAGTAAGCAAGATGTCACTTGTGACATCATTGCTTGCTACGTGTGAAATCTGTGAATGATCACAGAGATCACATGGTACAGGGCTATTCGCAACAGCCTTGTACCATGTGACAAGCTGTGACCAATCACAGCTCACTCAGTACTTCTCAATGGCTGCAAGAATGCAGCCAGAGAGAAAGAGAAATGATTTCTTTTACATCGTTTATAGGTTTAAAAGCAATCACTGAAAAAAAAAAAAAAAAAAAAATCTTCATCACCCCCCACAAGTAGTACAGTGTCACCATGGTGACCCCACACTGCTAGGGTGACAGTATGTAAAGAAAACATAAAAAATAATAATATAAAAATGTAAAAAAATGGTTAAAAGTTATAATTTTTGGTTATTAACTAATTTGGGTTATTTTTTTTTACTAAAAAGATAACGGAATACATTTTGGCCGAGATTTATGAAGAAAGATTATTTATTTGCAAAATTTTATAAGAAAAACACTTTTTTTCAAAATTTTTGGACTTTTTCATTTACATAGCAAAAAAAATAAAAATCCCAGTGGTGAATAAATACCACCAAAATAAAGCTTTATCTGTCTCAAAAAATGCTAAAAAATTCATATGGGTACAGTGTTGCATGACCGCGCAATTGTCATTCAAAGTGTGATAGTGCTGAAAGCTGAAAATTGGCCTGGACTGGAATGGGGGGAAAGCGTCCGGACTGGAAGGGGGGGGGGAAGTGTCCGGACTGGAAGGGGGTGAAAGTGTCCGGACTGGAAGGGGGGGGGGGAAGTGTCCGGACTGGAAGGGGGTGAAAGTGTCCGGACTGGAAGGGGGGGAAAGCGTCCGGACTGGAAGGGGGGAAAGTGTCCGGACTGGAAGGGGGGGGGGAAGTGTCCGGACTGGAAGGGGGTGAAAGTGTCCGGACTGGAAGGGGGGGAAAGTGTCCGGACTGGAAGGGGGGGGAAAGTGTCCGGACTGGAAGGGGGGAAAGTGTCCGGGACAGGAAGGGGGGGAAAGTGTCCGGACTGGAAGGGGATGAAAGTGTCCGGACTGGAAGGGGGTGAAAGTGTCCGGACTGGAAGGGGGGGAAAGTGTCCGGACTGGAAGGGGGTGAAAGTGTCCGGACTGGAAGGGGGGGAAAGTGTCCGGACTGGAAGGGGGGGGGAAGTGTCCGGACTGGAAGGGGGGGGAAGTGTCCGGACTGGAAGGGGGGGGAAAGTGTCCGGACTGGAAGGGGGGGGAAAGTGTCCGGACTGGAAGGGGGGGGAAAGTGTCCGGACTGGAAGGGGGGGGAAAGTGTCCGGACTGGAAGGGGGGGGAAAGTGTCCGGACTGGAAGGGGATGAAAGTGTCCGGACTGGAAGGGGGTGAAAGTGTCCGGACTGGAAGGGGATGAAAGTGTCCGGACTGGAAGGGGGGGAAAGTGTCCGGACTGGAAGGGGGTGAAAGTGTCCGGACTGGAAGGGGGGGAAAGTGTCCGGACTGGAAGGGGGATGAAAGTGTCCGGACTGGAAGGGGGGGAAAGTGTCCGGACTGGAAGGGGGTGAAAGTGTCCGGACTGGAAGGGGGGGGAAAGTGTCCGGACTGGAAGGGGGGGAAAGTGTCCGGACTGGAAGGGGTGAAAGTGTCCGGACTGGAAGGGGGTGAAAGTGTCCGGACTGGAAGGGGGGGAAAGTGTCCGGACTGGAAGGGGGGGAAAGTGTCCGGACTGGAAGGGGGGGAAAGTGTCCGGACTGGAAGGGGGGGAAAGTGTCCGGACTGGAAGGGGGGGAAAGTGTCCGGACTGGAAGGGGGGGAAAGTGTCCGGACTGGAAGGGGGGGGAAGTGTCCGGACTGGAAGGGGGTGAAAGTGTCCGGACTGGAAGGGGGTGAAAGTGTCCGGACTGGAAGGGGGGGAAAGTGTCCGGACTGGAAGGGGGGGAAAGTGTCCGGACTGGAAGGGGGTGAAAGTGTCCGGACTGGAAGGGGGTGAAAGTG
>NW_028321107.1:0-36513 GCF_062004578.1 Staurois parvus
CCTCCTCTTCTCAGGTCCCCCAATGGCGCTCCTGGCTCCTCCCTTCCCTTGCCCAGTGCCCCCAGAGCAAGTTGGTCCCCCCTTATGTATTATACATGGAGATCATATCCCCCCTTATGTATTATACATGGAGATCATATCCCCCCTTATGTATTATACATGGAGATCATATCCCCCCCTTAGGTATTATACATGGAGATCATATCCCCCCTTATGTATTATACACGGAGATCATATCCCCCCCTTATGTATTATACATGGAGATCATATCCCCCCTTATGTATTATACATGGAGATCATATCCCCCCTTATGTATTATACATGGAGATTCATATCCCCCTTATGTATTATACATGGAGATCATATCCCCCTTATGTATTATACATGGAGATCATATCCCCCTTATGTATTATACATGGAGATCATATCCCCCTTATGTATTATACATGGTGATCATATCCCCCCTTATGTATTATACATGGAGATCATATCCCCCCTTATGTATTATACATGGAGATCATATCCCCCTCTTATGTATTATACATGGAGATCATATCCCCCCTTATGTATTATACATGGAGATCATATCCCCCTTATGTATTATACATGGAGATCATATCCCCCCTTATGTATTATACATGGAGATCATATCCCCCCTTATGTATTATACATGGAGATCATATCCCACTTATGTATTATACATGGAGATCATATCCCC
Source organism: Staurois parvus (assembly GCF_062004578.1). Taxonomy (NCBI): domain Eukaryota; kingdom Metazoa; phylum Chordata; class Amphibia; order Anura; family Ranidae; genus Staurois; species Staurois parvus. The sequence goes on from NW_028321107.1 coordinate 719, forward strand.
CCTTATGTTTTATACATGGAGATCATATCCCCCCTTATGTATTGTACATGGAGATCATATCCCCCTTATGTATTATACATGGAGATCATATCCCCCCCTTATGTATTATACATGGAGATCATATCCCCTCCTTATATATTATACATGGAGATCATATCCCCCCTTATATATTATACATGGAGATCATATCCCCCTTATGTACTATACATGGAGATCATATCCCCCCTTATGTATTATACATGGAGATCATATCCCCCCTTATGTATTATACACGGAGATCATATCCCCCCTTATGTATTATGCACGGAGATCATATACCCCTTATGTATTATGCACGGAGATCATATCCCCCCCTTATGTATTATACACGGAGATCATATCCCCCCTTATGTATTATACACGGAGATCATATCCCCCCTTATGTATTATACACGGAGATCATATCCCCCCCTTATGTATTATACACGGAGATCATATCCCCCCTTATGTATTATGCACGGAGATCATATCCCCCCTTATGTATATACACGGAGATCATATCCCCCCTTATGTATTATACATGGAGATCATATCCCCCCTTATGTATTATGCACGGAGATCATATCCCCCCCTTATGTATTATACACGGAGATCATATCCCCCCTTATGTATTATGCATGGTGATCATATCCCCCCTTATGTATTATACATGGAGATCATAATCCCCCCTTATGTATTATACATGGAGATCATATCCCCCTTATGTATTATACATGGAGATCATATCCCCCCCTTATGTATTATACATGGTGATCATACCCCCCCTTATGTATTATACATGGAGATTATATCCCCCTTATGTATTATACATGATGATCATATCCCCCCTTAATCCTCTTCTCAGTAGAGAATACATTCAGTTCCTCTAATCTCTCCTCATAGCTGATCTCCTCCATGCCTTGTATCAGTTTGGTTGCCCTTCTCTGTACTTCTCCAGTTCCCCAATGTTCCTTTTTTTAATTGGAGCCCAAAACTTAACTGCATATCCCAGATGAGGTCTTACTAATTTGTACTTGGGGGGGGGGGGGGGGGGATGATATCTCTCTTTGGAGTCTTTTAATACAAGAGAGGATTTTGCTCATTTTTGAAACCGCAGCTATTTGGCCACCGGCCTTTCTACGCACATGAACTGTAATGGCCCCCCAGTCTTAGTCCGTAGGGTTCAATATTGAATTGGCCCCGCCCTTTGCAGCTATAACAGCTTCAACTCTTCTGGGAAGGCCGTCCACAAGGTTTAGGAGGGTGTCTATGGGAAGGTTGGACCATTCTTCCAGAAGCACATTTGTCAGGTCAGGCACTGATGTCGGGGGAGGAGGCCTGGCTCGCAGTCTCCGCTCTAATTCATCCCAAAGGTGTTCTATGGGGTTGAGGTCAGGACTCTACAAAGTTGGGAGCATGAAATTGTCCAAAATGTCTTGGTATGCTAATGCCTTAAGAGTTCCCTTCACTGGAACTAGGGGGCCAAGCCCAACCCCTGAAATACAACCCCACACCATAATCCCCCCTCCACCAAACTTTACACTTGGCATAATGCAGTCAGACAAGTACCGTTATCCTGACAACCACCAAACCCAGACACGCCCATCGGATTGCCAGACAGAGAAGCGTGATTGGTCACTCCAGAGAACACGTCTTCACTGCTCTAGAGTCCAGTGGCGGCGTGCTTTACGCCACGGCATCTTATGCTTTGCATTGCACTTGGTGAGGGAAGGCTTGGATGCAGCTGCTCGGCCATGGAAACCCATTCCATGAAGCTCTCTACGCACTGTTGTTGGGCTCATCTGAAGGCCACACCAAGTTTGGAGGTCTTTAGCTATTGACTCTGCAGACAGTTGGTGACTTCTGCGCACTGTGCGCTTCAGCATGCGCTGACCCCGCCCTGTCATGTGACGTTGCCTACCACTTGATGGCTGAGTGGCTGTTGTTCCCAGTGGCTTCCACTTTGTTATAATCCCACTAACAGTTGAGCGTGGAATATTTAGTAGCCAGGAAATGTCACGGATGGACTTATTGTCCAGGTGGCCACCTATCACGGGACCACGCTTGGAGTCACTGAGCTCCTGAGAGCGACCCATTCTTTCACCAATGTTTGTAGAAGCCGTCTGCATGCCTAGGGGCTTGATTGTATACACCTGTGGCCATGGAGGGGATTGTAGCACCTTAATCACATGATATGAAGGGGATTGGAACACCTGAATCACATGATTGGGAGGGGATTGGAACACCTGAATCACATGATATGGAGGAGATTGGAACACCTGAATCACATGATTTGGAGGGGATTGGAACACTTGAATCACATGATTTGGAGGGGATTGGAATACCTGAATCACATGATTGGGAGGGGATTGGAACACCTGAATCACATGATATGAAGGGGATTGGAACACCTGAATCACATGATTTGGAGGGGATTGGAACACCTGAATCACATGATATGGAGGGGATTGGAACACCTGAATCACGTTTTGAAGGGATTGGAACACCTGAATCACATGCTTTGGAGGGGATTGGAATACCTGAATCACAAGATTTGGAGGTGATTGGAATACCTGAATCACACGATTTGGAGGGGATTGGAACACCTGAATCACACGATTTGGAGGGGATTGGAACACCTGAATCCCACGATTGGGAGGGGATTGGAACACCTGAATCCCACGATTGGGAGGGGATTGGAATACCTGAATCACACGATTGGGAGGGGATTGGAACACCTGAATCACACGATTGGGAGGGGATTGGAACACCTGAATCACACGATTGGGAGGGGATTGGAACACCTGAATCACACGATTGGGAGGGGATTGGAACACCTGAATCACACGATTGGGAGGGGATTGGAACACCTGAATCACACGATTGGGAGGGGATTGGAACACCTGAATCACACGATTGGGAGGGGATTGGAACACCTGAATCACACGATTGGGAGGGGATTGGAACACCTGAATCACATGACTGGGAGGGGATTGGAACACCTGAATCACATGATTGGGAGGGGATTGGAACACCTGAATCACATGATTGGGAGGGGATTGGAACACCTGAATCACGTGATTGGGAGGGCTGACCCAATACTTTTGGCAATATGGTGTATTTGTGTCTAATTCAGGCAAGAGTTTCTGTCAATGTTGGGAATGTTGCTGACATTATTATTATACAGGATTTATATGGTGTCAGCAGTTATCTCAGCGCTTTACAAAATGAAGGCAGACATCACAGTTACAATACAATTTGGTACAAGAGGAAACAGAGGGTCCTGATCCTCAGAGCTTACAATCTAGGAGATGTTTAGGAAATTCAGGTAATTCCTACTACTGCCACTCCTAAGAATCTACCATATGTACGGGGGGGGGGGAGGGGTATGCCAGCACTCTGAGTGGGCCAGGCCTGTGCCGGGAAGCTGTTATGTATGTGACCGATATCCCTGGTTGCATTTACCTGTCATCCAGGAGATCCCCCTCCCCCCTCAAAAACGAAATGAAATTACATGGCAATGGCGTTATTTGGGAAATAACTTCTAAAGAGAGTAGCGAGCGCTCGGAGATCGGAGCAGCTAGCACTAGATATGGAGCGACAAACCCAATATGCGACATAAACCAAAATCGTGCAGCGCTTAAAATGTATACAACAAAATATACATGTCGCAGTTACCCTAAAAATATCTACACATTGTGTAAAATATCCATAAACACAAAAGTGGAAAAATAAATACATATAAATAAACAATTGGCAGTGCTCATAAAGTGCCAGTGATTATATGTAATAAAATATTTAGTTTGTGTCGCGCTCCACTGAATAAAAAATCTGTGAACAAATAATGCTAATATAGCCTCAATACCTAATATTTGTGACCATATATTATGCGATCTTTATGTGACAACGAAAAATATATATAGTGAAAAAATATATATCAAAAATATACTACTGATATATTATTTTAGTGAATAATAAATTAAAAATGATAAATAAATTAATGTGTCCCAAAATTATAAAAAAAAATCCAGAAAAAAATAAATAAAAAAATATCTACACATTGTATAAAATATCCATAAACACAAAAGTGAATAAATAAATACATATAAATAAGCAATTTGGCAGTGCTCATAAATATATATTTAGTGAAAAAGTATATATTAAAAATATACTAGTGCAATATTATTATTTTAGTGAATAATAAATAAAAAATAATAACTGAATGTGTCCCAAAATTATTTAAAAATTCCAGAAAAAAAACTAAAAAAAAAAAAAAAACTAAATAAAAGAAAAGTCCAGAGAAATAAAATATCCAATGTGGTGTCCACTTCGTTATTGTGAACAATCTGGCGCACTTTTCTCATATATCTGCTCACCTTATATTTAGCCCAACTTTAGATGTCGGCCGGGAGATCCCCCCTCCCCCCTCAAAAATGAAATGAAATTACATAGCAATGGCGTTATTTGGGAAATAATTTCTAAAGAGAGTAGGGAGCGCTCGGAGATCGGAGCAGCTAGCACTAGATATGGAGCGACAAACCCAATATGCGACATAAACCAAAATCGTGCAGCGCTTAAAAATTTATACAACAAAATATACATGTCGCAGTTACCCTAAAAATATCTACACATTGCGTAAAATATCCATAAATACAAAAGTGAATAAATAAATACATATAAATAAACAATTGGCTGTGCTCATAAAGTGCCAGTGATTATATGTAATAAAATATTTAGTTTGTGTCGCGCTCCACTGAATAAAAAATCTGTGAACAAATAATGCTAATATAGCCTCAATACCTAATATTTGTGACCATATATTATGCGATCTTTATGTGACAACAAAAAATATATATAGTGAAAAAATATATATCAAAAATATGCTACTGCAATATTATTATTTTAGTGAATAATAAATAAAAAATATTAAATAAATGAATGTGTCCCAAAATTATAAAAAAAATCCAGAAAAAAAAAAAATAAAAAAATATCTACACATTGCATAAAATATCCATAAACACAAAAGTGAATAAATAAATACATATAAATAAACAATTTGGCAGTGCTCATAAATATATATATATAGTGAAAAAATATATATTAAAAATATACTAGTGCAATATTATTATTTTAGTGAATAATAAATAAAAAATAATAAATAAATGAATGTGTCCCAAAATTATTAAATAAAATCCAGAAAAAAACGAAATTAAAAAAAAAAACTAAAAAAAAAGTCCAGAGAAATAAAATATCCAATGTGGTGTCCACTTCGTTATTGTGAACAATCTGGCGCACTTTTCTCATATATCTGCTCACCTTATATTTAGCCCAACTTTAGATGTCAGCCGGGAGATCCCCCCTCCCCCCTCAAAAATGAAATGAAATTACATAGCAATGGCGTTATTTGGGAAATAACTTCTAAAGAGAGTAGGGAGCGCTCGGAGATCGGAGCAGCTAGCACTAGATATGGAGCGACAAACCCAATATGCGACATAAACCAAAATCGTGCAGCGCTTAAAAATTTATACAACAAAATATACATGTCGCAGTTACCCTAAAAATATCTACACATTGCGTAAAATATCCATAAACACAAAAGTGAATAAATAAATACATATAAATAATTTGGCAGTGTTCATAAATATATATATATAGTGAAAACATATATATAAAAAATATACTAGTGCAATATTATTATTTTAGTGAATAATAAATAAAAAATAATAAATAACTGAATGTGTCCCAAAATCATTTAAAAAATCCAGAAAAAAAATAAATTAAAAAAAAATTAAAAAAAAGTCCAGAGAAATAAAATATCCAATGTAGTGTCCACTTCATTATTGTGAACAATCTGGCGCACTTTTCTCATATATCTGCTCACCTTATATTTAGCCCAACTTTAGATGTCGGTTGGGAGATCCCCCCTCCCCCCTCAAAAACGAAATGAAATTACATAGCAAAATATACATGTCGCAGTTACCCTAAAAATATCTACACATTGCATAAAGTATCCATAAACACAAAAGTGAAAAAATAAATACATATAAATAAACAATTTGGCAGTGCTTATAAAGTGCCAGTGATTATATGTAATAAAATATTTAGTTCGTGTCGCGCTCCACTGAATAAAAAATCTGTGAACAAATAATGCTAATATAGCCTCAATACCTAATATTTGTGACCATATATTATGCGATCTTTATGTGACAACGAAAAATATATATAGTGAAAAAATATATATCAAAAATATGCTACTGCAATAATATTATTTTAGTGAATAATAAATAAAAAATATTAAATAAATGAATGTGTCCCAAAATTATAAAAAAAATCCAGAAAAAAAAATAAATAAAAAAATATCTACACATTGCGTAAAATATCCATAAATACAAAAGTGAATAAATAAATACATATAAATAATTTGGCAGTGTTCATAAATATATATATAGTGAAAACATATATATAAAAAATATACTAGTGCAATATTATTTTAGTGAATAATAAATAAAAAATAATAAATAAATGAATGTGTCCCAAAATTATTAAATAAAATCCAGAAAAAAACGAAATTTAAAAAAAAAACTAAAAAAAAAGTCCAGAGAAATAAAATATCCAATGTGGTGTCCACTTCGTTATTGTGAACAATCTGGTGCACTTTTCTCATATATCTGCTCACCTTATATTTAGCCCAACTTTAGATGTCGGCCGGGAGATCCCCCCTCCCCCCTCAAAAACGAAATGAAATTACATAGCAATGGCGTTATTTTGGAAATAACTTCTAAAGAGAATAGCGAGCGCTCGGAGATCGGAGCAGCTAGCACTAGATATGGAGCGACAAACCCAATATGCGACATAAACCAAAATCGTGCAGCGCTTAAAAATTTATACAACAAAATATACATGTCGCAGTTACCCTAAAAATATCTACACATTGCGTAAAATATCCATAAATACAAAAGTGAATAAATAAATACATACATATAAATAATTTGGCAGTGTTCATAAATATATATATAGTGAAAACATATATATAAAAAATATACTAGTGCAATATTATTATTTTAGTGAATAATAAATAAAAAATAATAAATAACTGAATGTGTCCCAAAATCATTTAAAAAATCCAGAAAAAAAATAAATAAAAAAATATCTACACATTGCGTAAAATATCCATAAATACAAAAGTGAATAAATAAATACATACATATAAATAATTTGGCAGTGCTCATAAATATATATATAGTGAAAACATATATATAAAAAATATACTAGTGCAATATTATTTTAGTGAATAATAAATAACAAATATTAAATATATCAATGTGTCCCAAAATTATTTAAAAAATCCAGAAAAAAACTAAATAAAAAAAAGTCCAGAGAAATAAAATATCCAATGTAGTGTCCACTTTATTATTGTGAACAATCTGGTGCACTTTTCTTATATATCTGCTCACCTTATATTTAGCCCAACTTTAGATGTCTGCCGGGAGATCCCCCCTCCCCCCTCAAAAACAAAATGAAATTACATAGCAAAATATACATGTCGCAGTTACCCTAAAAATATCTACACATTGCATAAAGTATCCATAAACACAAAAGTGAATAAATAAATACATATAAATAAATAATTTGGCAGTGCTCGTAAATTTATATATATATTGAAAAAGTATATATTAAAAATATACTAGTGCAATATTATTATTTTAGTGAATAATAAATAAAAAATAATAAATAAATGAATGTGTCCCAAAATTATTTAAAAATTCCAGAAAAAAAACTTAAAAAAAAAAATAAAAAACTAAATAAAAAAAAAGTCTAGAGAAATAAAATATCCAATGTGGTGTCCACTTCGTTATTGTGAACAATCTGGTGCACTTTTCTCATATTTAGCCCAACTTTAGATTAGGCTAAAATAACTGATTGTCCTAAATTGGACAAATGAGGAAATTTCCAATGATCGTGTAATTCCAGGGATACTGATACACAAGATGCAATTCTTTTTTTTTCCCTCGGGGGGTCTCTCAGGCACGCTGATCCCTGTCTTTGATCAGGATGGATGGATCTCTCCCTCTGTCCTCCAGGGGTCCTATATATCCTTTTACTTCCTTTCTTTATTCCTCCATATTTGGGTGCAATGAAAGAAAGAAGAACATAGTAACCACCATGCACTCACCAGAAGGCTGATGATCAGTCACCCAATCATAAGGAACCCCCATAGATCACAGCTGGAAACGTAAACCGGAACAAAATTTCCCCCCGCACAGAGCCCAAGGGATAATATATAGGCTCCACCCGACGCGTTTCGTACACACGTATAGGCGTATCCCTGAGGACGTGCGTGCGCACGGATTGAATTGGATTTTTAGCACTGACACTTTCGGTGCTGCATCCCGGCAGAATTCTAAAGAGTGTCTAAGCCTTCTTTCATGAATTCGGCCAATATTTTCTTCTGCAATTACACGCCTGCCTGTTCGCACTTTCAGTATTTCAGTTCCACTTTTAAAAGGACCATTAATTCTGAAGAATAACGACTTTATTTGAGATGTTATAACCTTTTAAAATCCCGTTTCTTAATCCGGACCTTTTACCCAGAGCAGTTACACAATTAATGTTCTGAGAAGAACATACATTCCACATTAATGATTCTGCTACAATAATTTGCACGTGCCGTAAATTTCCTCCATCATTGTTCCCACCGAGGGGGTACTATTCTTCCCACTGACACCACCCATGGGGCACTATTCCTTCCATTAATACCAATGATGGGGCACTATTCTTCCCACTGACACCACCCATGGGGCACTACCCCTCCCATTAATACCAATGATGGGACACTATTCCTCCCACTGACACCAATGATGGGGCACTATTCCTCCCACTGATACCAATGATGAAGCACTATTCCTCCCAATGACACCAATGATGGGGCACTATTCCTCCCACTGACACCAATGATGGGGCACTATTCCTCCCACTGACACCAATGATGGGGCACTATTCCTTCCACTGACATCAATGATGGGGCACTATTCCTCCCACTGATACCAATGATTGGGCACTATTCCTCCCACTGACACCAATGATGGGGCACTATTCCTCCCACTGATACCAATGATGGGGCACTATTCCTCCCACTGACACCAATGATGGGGCACTATTCCTCCCACTGACACCAATGATGGGGCACTATTCCTCCCACTGACACCAATGATTGGGCACTATTCTTCCCACTGACACCAATGATTGGGCACTATTCCTCCCAGTGACACCAATGATGGGACACTATTCCTCCCACTGATACCAATAATGGGACACTATTCCTCCCACTGATACCAATGATGGGACACTATTCCTCCCACTGACACCAATGATGGGGCACTATTCCTCCCACTGACACCAATGATGGGGCACTATTCCTCCCATTAATACCAATGATGGGACACTATTCCTCCCACTGACACCAATGATGGGGCACTATTCCTCCCACTGATACCAATGATGGGGCACTATTCCTCCCACTGACACCAATGATGGGGCACTATTCCTCCCACTGATACCAATGATGGGGCACTATTCCTCCCACTGACACCAATGATGGGGCACTATTCCTCCCACTGACACCAATGATGGGGCACTATTCCTCCCACTGACACCAATGATTGGGCACTATTCTTCCCACTGACACCAATGATTGGGCACTATTCCTCCCACTGATACCAATGATGAGACATTATTCCTTCTACTGACACCAATGATTGGGCACTATTCCTCCCACTGACACCAATGATGGGGCACTATTCCTCCCACTGACACCAATGATGGGGCACTATTCCTCCCACTGACACCAATGATGGGGCACTATTCCTTCTACTGACACCAATGAGGGGGCACTATTCCTCCCACTGACACCACCAAGGGGGCACAATTCCTCCCACTGACACCAATGATGGGGCACTATTCCTCCCACTGACACCAATGATGGGACACTATTCCTCCCACTGATACCAATGATGGGGCACTATTCCTCCCATTAATACCAATGATGGGACACCAGGACATTTTTTTCCTATTCAGCGCTGTGCTACATTAACTGGTAATTGCGCGGTCATGCAATGCTTTGTCCAAATTAAATTTTCTATGTATTTATTTTTTTATCACACGAATATAGCTTTTTTTTGGTGGTATTTGATTACCACTGGGGTTTTTATTTTTTATCATATAAATAAAAAAAGAAAATTTTGAAAAAAAAAAACCCCCAATATTTTTTACTTTCTGTTATCAAACTTATCCAATATAAAGGATCAGATGTCTTCATAAATTTTGTCCAAGATGCATTCTGCTACATGTCTTCGATAACAAAAAAAAAATCGAAATACGTGTATTTTAATTGGTTAACTATGGGATATATTCTGGAATTTACACAGCTATAGATGCTATACAAGGGGCAGACTGACAACTCATGGGGCCCCCGGGCAATAGGGGATCATGGGGCCCCTGTGTCCTTGCCTAAACTCAAAAAAGCCTATGAAAAAGGTACCAGGGGCATCTCATGGGGCCCCCTACTGACCCCGGACCCTCAGGTAGTGCCCTAGTTTCCAAATGCTCAGTCCGCCCCTGTGCTATACTGGTAATGGCAGCAATCCGCGAATTATAGTGGAACTGTAATGGTGTGGCGGCGGGCAATCTGGTGCAAACAGACCCTCGATACATGAAAGGAAGCTGACTGCACTCCAATAGAAGAAAAATCTAGTGGAGCTTAATGAAGGAAATCCATAATACGAAACATCAACACTCAAAGCAGGCAGAGAAAGCAGATGTTAACGCGCTTCGCGCAATATGCGTTTGATCGTGATGTTCCGTTCCAAATAGCAGGGGTTCGGCTCATAGATTACCCCGAAGGTCGGAGAAGAGCAGGAGGACTGTGCCCGCCCAGTTTCTGCAGAGTGGACTTGACAGAACCCTCTGTGCCCTATAAGTAAATTGACTCTGCAGTCCGTTTACACCCAACTATCTTCTCATCCAATCAGGTTGGATCCCCTTTTTGTGTTTTTTTTTTATTGGACCAGATCGGACCCATGAGGTACATGGGTGTAAACAGACACAAGTCCTTTACACCCTTCTGTCCATAGGATTAGCATGATACAGCAGATCAGGTCTGACAGATGGACCTGATGGAATGGCCTACAAGAAAGTCCTGAATTGGTCAATTGTAAGTTCCCCTTGTGAGGTAATTCAACCAGATCTGAAAATATTTTGGTCCAGACTAGGTTCTAATTAGTGTTCTCAAAAGCTGATATAATCTATTCTTCAAATCTGCCAATACTAGGGGGTCATTTGAACAGAACGCCTTTTTTATACCCAGTAAATGGTGATGGTTCCCATATTCAATGGTTTGGGTTTTTCAGAGTTCTCCCCAGGTTTGGCCTTCTGAAGTAGACCTCTATCTGAATGGACATTCCAGGTTTCTCCATAGCGTTCTCATACCTTTTTGTCAAAACTGATTAATGTAGGGCCAAGACCATGAGAGATGAACGAGGTTTGGACTTTGCACTTTATATTTCAGTAAGAGACCAGTCATTTGTGAGAAGATGACTTGAAGGAGAAGTTCAGAATCTCAAAAAAAAACAATACTCACCAAGGTGGAGGCTGCATCTGCCCCCTGCTGCCTTTAACACTGAACTGAGCGATTTAAACACCGCTGATTGCTCAGTTCTCGGTTTTCAGAGAGCTGGCGACCGTGAGTGTCCAGACTGGAAGGGGGTGAAAGTGTCCGGACTGGAAGGGGGGGAAAGTGTCCAGACTGGAAGGGGGTGAAAGTGTCCGGACTGGAAGGGGGGGAAAGTGTCCGGACTGGAAGGGGGGGAAAGTGTCCGGACTGGAAGGGGGGGAAAGTGTCCGGACTGGAAGGGGGTGAAAGTGTCCAGACTGGAAGGGGGTGAAAGTGTCCGGACTGGAAGGGGGGGAAAGTGTCCGGACTGGAAGGGGAGGAAAGTGTCCGGACTGGAAGGGGGGGAAAGTGTCCGGACTGGAAGGGGGGGAAAGTGTCCGGACTGGAAGGGGGTGAAAGTGTCCGGACTGGAAGGGGGTGAAAGTGTGCGGACTGGAAGGGGGTGAAAGTGTCCGGACTGGAAGGGGGGGAAAGCGTCCGGACTGGAAGGGGGGGGAAAGCGTCCGGACTGGAAGGGGTGCAAGTGTCTGGACTGGAAGTGGTTAAAGCCTGTCAGAAGGTTTAAAAATGTCTGCTGTACATGGATACATGGGCTTGTTTGGGTTCTGTGGCCCTAGAAGTGTTGGAACCCAAACAAGAAGTTTCAGTAGGATGGGACATCTCTGTAGTTACCTCAGGGTAGGTTTCCTTTAACACCTTCCCATTGGCTGTACACATACAGGGGGTTAGACACAAAAAAAAATGGAAACACTCCATGATTTGCAGGTGTGAAAGTGACAACGTTTCCCTGTGAAAGCAGGCGTTGATGTCACATTCTTATGCTTCCGCTGTGTGATGAGACACCTAGCTAACAGGTGGGAAGCCTCACTTTCCACATTCGTGGTGTGCGCTGCTAGTAATACGGAGTCTTGTCTGAGCTTCAACGAGGGCAAGTTGTTGGTGTCGCTTAGCTGGTGCCTCTGTGATTGAAGTTGCCAATTTATTTGCCGAGTCGCGAGGTCCAGTATCAAAGGACGATGGCGTATACAGTTTCTGGGAAAATGTTGTCTGATTAGCATAAGTGTGGTCCAACGGTGTCCTCCAATCCACAATTCCACCTCATCCGCCATAGGGCCACCTAGTCTACTACAGATTCCCTCAATCCACTCCAGAATCTCCATTCCCTCAACAATGGCCCCCAGCATTATCCAGTCCTCCAACGTTTTCATTCCGCGTTTTGTATTCCCATGCTTCTCTTGTGCGAGTAGAAACTTTATTTGGAAATGGAAGATTTCAGAAGAATTTCCCGGGCTGTGGTCTCAAAAAAGGTGGAGAACTGCTGCCCTTTGGCCACTTATCTGTTTAGAAACATGACCAGTCATGACCCAATTGTCTCCTCAAACCACCTGCTTCCCCTCCGTAGAATGGCCTAGTATTCTTTTTGTATTTCTTTTGATATGTTAAGTAGGAAGAAACCACATTTTATTTCTCACTGTGATGTCATCGCCCAGGCAAGATTCCTGCAGGGGCAGATGCTGAAAAGGGGGAGGATCACCTTGGAAGCGGAGTAATGAACCAGGAAGGTGTTCTGAAAATCTGGCCAAGGGGAGGCACTTCCATCAGTCCTCAGTTCTGTGGTCTACAAAGGAGACCAAGGCAGGGCAGGCAACACGGCTTGGAATTTTGTGTTGTCGGCTCACAAAAGGAAGTTAAGCGTTTTGTGAATTTCTGGCAGATCAGGTGGCAGTTTTCTGGGGGGTTTTGCCACGTCTCTAACCGTTTCGTTGCCAAGTGACTTTTTTTCTTGCACACGTTTAAAACGTTTTGGACCTGAAGATTACTAAAAGTCCTCAGTTTAGAGGTATCTGTAAGTAATGGGTCAAGAAATATTGCTGTCACTCCAACATGTGTGGTAATATGTAATGTGTAGCAGCGTTATTACAAGGATAGCGCCAATAACTGCCTACGTAATGCTTTATTACAGGTTTCCTTTAGTGGTCTAGGGCTGTGGTCTCCAAACTGTGGTCTGCGGGCTGCATGTGGCTCTTTGCTTGCCTTTATCTGGTCCTTGGGGGGATCCTTCCTCCCACTGATGTGAGGCACTAATCCTCCTACTAACACAGATGAATAGGTACTAAGCCTCCCCCTAACACCATCAATGAGGCACAGTTCTTTCTACTGACACCAATGATGAGGCATTATTCCTCCCACTGACACCAACAATTGGGCACCATTCCTCCCACTGACACCAGTGATGGAGCGCCATTTCTCCCACTGCATGTGGCTCTTTGCTTGCCTTTATCTGGTCCTTGGGGGGATCGTTCCTCCCACTGATGAGAGGCACTAATCCTCCTACTGTCACAGATGATTAGGTACTAAGACTCCCCCTGACACCATCGATGAGGCACTGTTCTTTCCACTGACACCAATGATGAGGCACTATTCCTCCCACTGACACCAATGATGGGGCACTATTCATCCCACTGACACCAATGATGGGGCACTATTCCTCCCACTGATACCAATGATGAGACATTATTCCTTCTACTGACACCAATGATGGGACACTATTCCTCCCACTGATACCAATGATGAGACATTATTCCTTCTACTGACACCAATGATGGGGCACTATTCCTCCCACTGACACCAATGATGAGACATTATTCCTTCTACTGACACCAATGATTGGGCACTATTCTTCCCACTGACACCAATGATTGGGCACTATTCCTCCCACCAATACCAATGATGGGACACTATTTCTCCCACTGACACCAATGATGGGGCACTATTCCTCCCACTGACACCAAAGATAAGGCATTATTCCTTCTACAGACACCAATGATGGGGCACTATTCCTCCCACTAACACCAAAGATGAGACATTTTTCCTTCTACTGACACCAATGATTGGACACTATTCCTCCCACTGACACCAAAGATATGGCATTATTCCTTCTACTGACACCAGTGATTGGACATTATACCTCCCACCTATACAGATGATGAGGCACTATTCCTCTTCCTACTCATCACAGGTACTATGTAATTTTCTTACTCCCACTGACCACCAAGCCTGATGTAGGGGCATTTTCTACTGTCGGTGGCATTTTCTACTGAGGGTGTCAGTCCACCCTTCTAAAGTTTGAAGGATGTTAAACGGGCTCTTTGTTTAGAAAGTTTGATGAACCCTGGTCTAGATATCCAGGATTTGCTCTCCTGTTGTGGTTTTTACAGGGGAGTCTGTTGCTCCTTTTATGGACTTCATAGCTCAGATTCTGCTGGAGAAGTTCTTCCTTCTGCCTGCCTACATGGAGTCTGTCGGCTGTAAAACCTTGCTAATGGTATCCCCTTGAGGTGTAAAGAGCCAGTGTGGGATTTAGCCAACCAAAACCTCTCCACATCCAAAATTCTGGTTTAGCACTTAAGCCCCTTTCACACAAGCTTTCCAATGGGGTCCACCTGTCCATTTTTCTGGCGGACCCAATCGGACCCTCCATTCTTCTCTATGAAGTGGTGGATGTAAAGCGAGTTGTGTCCCTTTACACCCACCAACCTCCAATCCGATAAAAACAAACTAAAGCGGATCCATTTCCCTCATTCTGATCGGACCAGAGGGCAGTTGGGTGTAAACAGACAGCCACTCTGTTTACATCCAAATGCCCATAGACCAGAGTGGGCTGTTTCGCGGAGCAGACATGGACTTGTGATCCGCCTGCCCTGCTCAGCGGGGGATCAGCGGACAGTAAGTGGAGTCCGCCTCGTTTGAAAGGATCCTAAAGCCAGCCATAGATGGTTCGAATCTTGGCTGGTTCCTGCTGATTTGACCCATGCATGGGCAGGCTGAATTTACCCAAGTTGTTCGATCAATATCACGTACCTGGTGATGGAGGCCAGTGGAGAGAGGGCTTCCCTTGCAGGTAAGTTCCGGACTCCCCTGAGAGTGAGACAGCGGGAGTCTGGCCCAAAGCTGCACAGGTCGCCTGTAGGAGTGCTGGTTGGTGGTCCACCCAGAAGCACAGCTGGTGCACGGAGATAGGTCTGCAGACAGGAGGCGCCTGTACGTGGTATGCAAGCCCTTCCGGGACTGAGATGTTTACTGGGTAGTCGGTTCAAGCCAAGGTCAGGTACCAGGTGGGAATCAGAGCAGTCGTAGTCAGATTTCAATAGGCCGACGTTACCACCAACGGTACAAAAAAATCGGCTGATTTTTGTCCCGTCTAAGGCCGGTTCTTCTTCTTCCTTCTTCTTCCTTCTTTCTTCCTTCTTCCTTCTTCCGTCTTCTTTCTTCCCTCTTCTTTCTTCCTTCTTTCTTCTTCTTCTTCTTACTTCTTTCTTCCTTCTTTTTCTTCTTACTTCTTTCTTCCTTCTTTTTCTTCTTACTGCTTTCTTCCTTCTTCTTCTTCCTTCTTCTTCTTCTCTCTTACTTCCTTTCTTCTTCTCTCTTTCTTTCTTCCTTCTTCTTCTTCTACTTCTTCTTCTTCTCTCTTTCTTCCTTCTTCTCTTTCTTTCTTCTTCTCTTTCTTTCTTCTTCTTCTTCTTCTTCTTCTTCTTTCTTCTTCCTTCTTCTTCTTTCTTCTTTCTTCTTCCTTTTCTTCTTTCTTCCTTCTTCTTCTTCCTTCTTCTTTCTTCTTCTTCTTCCTTCCTTCTTTTTTCTCTTCTTCTTCCTTCCTTCTTTTTTCTCTTCTTCTTCCTTCTCTTCTCTTCCTTCTTCTTCTTTCTCTTCTTCTTCCTTCTTCTTCTTTCTCTTCTTCTTCCTTCTTCTTTCTCTTCTTCCTTCTTCTTCTTTCTTCTTCCTTCTTCTTTCTTCTTCTTCTTCTTTCTTCCTTCTTTTTTCTCTTCTTCTTCCTTCTTCTTCTTCTTCCTTCTTCTTTCTCTTCTTCCTTCTTATTCTTTCTTCTTCTTCTTCTTCCTTCTGCTTCCTTTTATTTTTCTTCTTCTTTTTCATCTTCTTCTTGCAGGTCACGGCTCATGCGCAGATTTTTTATTGGTAAAAAGATCGGCCGATTTGCCCATCATTGCCGCGAAAATCGGACGATTTTTTTCCAACTTTACCGATCAAAAAAATCTGCCAAAATCCAGAAAAATGGCCCGACTAACCCATTAACGGTGCTAAAATCATCTGAATTTTGACCCATCTATGGCCTGCATTAGGCAGAGTAGACAGGTCCAGGAGCAAGCCAAGTCGGTAACAGGAGATCACAGGTCAAGTCACAGGACCCAGGAACAGGACATGGGGAGCTAGAGATCATCCAGCAACTTGAGGACGTGATGAGCCTCCTTATAAAGGCCGTCTGGCACCCGAATGAGACCGAGGTGTCCATCTGCGGCCATGCAGAGTACTGGCAGAACTGTCAGATCTTCCAGAACCTCTGCGGTGGACAGGACCCTGACAATCAGCTTGGATGCAATCACTCTGCCAGATTTTACATTCCCCCATCAGAACTGACTGTGTTGATTGGGGAATCCATGAAGAAAATCGCTCAGTCTATGGCCGGCCTATTTGCTTCGAAATAGGGGCTTGTAGTTTAATATTTGTTTTTTGTTTTTTTTGCCTGTAGGTGTTCGGTTTCATTCATATTTTTCTTTTTTTTTTTTTTTTTTTTTTTATTTAACCTGGGTGTTTTTCAATGTCTGCAAAAAATTTGTAGAGTGGTTAAAGGACCGTAACAGGCCCGATAGGAGGTTTATTTCCTACGTACTTTGTAAATGGTGCAACCAATTATACCCGCGATTGCTACACAACAATAAGTCCTTTGGTGTTGGCCTCCAAATCTGTCAGTGTACATTAATTAGGCTGGTCATAAGTGTTCTCTGTGTGTATTGGCCTCCATTTTACAGATACCCCGAGGTTCATTTCTCTGCTTTATAAATAAAGAATGATGTTCAGGCTTTGGGATTGTCACGTTTGTTTAGCCGTAGAATAAAATTGATTCTGGAATGTTCAAGGATCCTTTATTAACCACTTCCCGTCCGGCCACTGTTCATAAACGGCAGGGCGGTGGCACTCCAGGGGCGGGTTGCCGTTCCTAAACGGCACCCGCATTACCAAGCTGTGCGTGCTCCCTGGGAGCGTGCAGCACCACGATCCGGTACCCGCTGTGTCCTCCGGACACAGTGGAACACCGATCGTCGTACGGGACCTCTGTGTGAGGTCCCAATCATGTGATCACTGATTGGCCAATCAGTGATCACATGCAGAGTAGTAAGCAAGATGTCACTTCTGACATCATTGATTACTACGTGTGAAATCTGTGAATGATCACAGAGATCACATGGTACAGGGCCATTCACAACAGCCTTGTACCATGTGACAAGCTGTGAGCAATCACAGCTCACTCAGTATTTCTCAATGGCTGCAAGAATGCAGCCAGAGAGAAGGAGAAATGATTGCTTTTACAGCCTTTATGGGTGTAAAAGCAATCAGTGTAAAAAAATAAAAAATTTTCATCACCCCCCACAAGTAGTACAGTGTCACCATGGTGACACTGTACTGCTAGGGTGACAGTATGTAAAAAAAAAAAAAACATAAATAATATTAAAAAAATAAAAATGTAAAAAAAATGTTTTAAAAATTATAATTTTTGGTTATAAACTCATTTGAGTTTTTTGGTTTTTTTTACTAAAAAGATAACTGAATACATTTTGGCCGAGATTTATGATGAAATATTATTTATTTGCAAAATGGTATAAGAAAAACACTTTTTTCAAAATTTTTAGACTTTTTCATTTATATAGCAAAAAAAATTAAAAATCCCAGCGGTGAATACATACCACCAAAATAAAGCTTTATTTGTCTCAAAAAAATGCTAAGACATTCACATGGGTAGAGTGTCGCATGACAGCGCAATTGTCATTCAAAGTGTGATAGCGCTGAAAGCTGAAAATTGGCCTGGACAGGAAGGGGGTTGAAAGTGTCCGGACTGGAAGGGGGTGAAAGTGTCCGGACTGGAAGGGGGTGAAAGCGTCCGGACTGGAAGGGGGTGAAAGCGTCCGGACTGGAAGGGGGTGAAAGCGTCCGGACTGGAAGGGGGTGAAAGCGTCCGGACTGGAAGGGGGGGAAAGCGTCCGGACTGGAAGGGGGGGAAAGCGTCCGGACTGGAAGGGGGGAAAGCGTCCGGACTGGAAGGGGGTGAAAGTGTCCGGACTGGAAGGGGGTGAAAGTGTCCGGACTGGAAGGGGGTGGAAAGCGTCTGGACTGGAAGGGGGGGAAAGTGTCCGGACTGGAAGGGGGGGGGGAAGCGTCTGGACTGGAAGGGGGTGAAAGTGTCCGGACTGGAAGAGGGTGAAAGTGTCCAGACTGGAAGAGGGTGAAAGTGTCCGGACTGGAAGGGGGGGAAAGTGTCCGGACTGGAAGAGGAAGAAAGTGTCCGGACTGGAAGTGGGGGAAAGTGTCCGGACTAGAAGGGGGGAAAGTGTCCGAACTGGAAGGGGGTGAAAGTGTCCGGACTGGAAGGGTGTGAAAGTGTCTGGACTGGAAGGGGGTGAAAGTGTCCGGACTGGAAGGGGGTAAAGTGTCTGGACTGAAAGGGGGGGAAAGTGTCCGGACTGGAAGGGGGGGAAAGTGTCCGGACTGGAAGAGGAAGAAAGTGTCCGGACTGGAAGTGGGGGAAAGTGTCCGGACTAGAAGGGGGGAAAGTGTCCGAACTGGAAGGGTGTGAAAGTGTCCGGACTGGAAGGGTGTGAAAGTGTCCGGACTGGAAGGGGGTGAAAGTGTCCGGACTGGAAGGGGGTGAAAGTGTCCGGACTGGAAGGGGGGGAAAGTGTCCGGACTGGAAGAGGGTGAAAGTGTCCGGACTGGAAGGGGGGGGAATGTGTCCGGACTGGAAGGGGGGGGGGAATGTGTCCGGACTGGAAGAGGGGGAAAGTGTCCGGACTGGAAGGGGGGAAAGTGTCCAGACTGGAAGGGGGGGAAAGTGTCCGAACTGGAAGGGGGGAAAGTGTCCGGACTGGAAGGGGGGAAAGCGTCTGGACTGGAAGGGGGGAAAGCGTCCGGACTGGAAGGGGGGAAAGTGTCCGAACTGGAAGGGGGTGAAAGTGTCTGGACTGGAAGGGGGGAAAGTGTCCGCACTGGAAGGGGGTGAAAGTGTCCGGACTGGAAGTGGTTAAGTTATCTTGAGGCCTTGCAGGGTAGATCCTTGCACTCCTTCTATATAAACATTTGTAGAGTATTAAAGCAGCACAATGTTTCTTTAGAAGAATTTTGCTAGGAATGTGTTGACAAGTAAGCGGCACGTAATTGCTTTTTTTCTAACTTTTTAATTTTTCTTCTTTTTTTTTTTTGTTCCTTCGTAGCACACAGAAAACAGAGGGAAAAGCTGTAGACCCCTGCAGTTCCACGAGTTTAACACTGGAAAAGTTCATGGTTAAATTGTGTGCACATCATCAGAAGCAGTTTATATTTGTGTTAAATAGTTTGTGCACTGAAGAGCCATCCGTGAATTCCAAAAGTCAAAGTGCCTCGATTTTGGATGTGAAGGCCGCTAACCTAGAAGACGGCGGTAGCCATTGTGTCCCTGGCCGGTGTACGAAGGAGACGAGTATACACCCAACTAGCACGGAGACCACCGTTTGTGCAGACGTGGAAAACCGCCCTCAGGAAGCGGCAAAGAACCTAGATAGTGTAAAACCTCCAGTTCAGTTGGGCGTCGAGGAGAATTCTCCCGTGGAGATTGGGTTGGTCAAAAAAAATTCTCACTCCACAACCCATCAAGAAGAAAATATTCCGAAAAACCATATCTTGCACGTTAAGCCGGCCGAGGAAAACGCTCAACTGCTTCAGCCCGATGAAACGGGGTGCTCTAAAAAATCGGAACCTCTGCAGACCGACTTTTCGGATTGTTGCGTTTTCTCGCACGGTAACCTAAAATTGACTCCGGTCGCCGGCGCTCAGGAAGCTGAATTTCTTATTAACCTACCTAAATGCGCGGACAAGGAAAACGCGCAGTGCATTAGCCCCAGGCAGGCAAATCTGGAGAAAGACGGCGACTGTAAATTAAAACAAAATTCCGTGCAAGCCGCGGCGGTCGCGAAACTCGGAAATCATTTAAGCCATTACGAGACTTTTCAGACCGTGAACGACAGCGCCGTGGCTCCTTTACATAAAATCAGGTCCCATGAAAATATCAAGCATTCGAAAACGGCTAAAAGATGTAAAAATATCCCTAGCTTGAGAAAAAGTGATTGTGATAATCAGTGTGATGTCGTTTACATTAGTGAACCAATTACGACGCAATACCACTTTCAAAAGTCGATTCTTTGTTCACGAAGCACAGCCAGGAAAAGCACCAGGGGGTATCTCTTCAATGACGAATGCTGTCAGTTGTCCACTGTTCGTACTTTGGTCAGAAGCTCCAAAGTGGAGGACAAAGGGAATTGCTCGTTACATTTTGCTGAAGCATTAGTTATTCCTGATGGCGTTCATACAGAGGCACTACCTCTTACTGATCACGTAGCATTGGAACATTCAGAAGAGACATGTGTGAGCATAGGTACTGTTAGCTCCCTACTGCAAAATAATATAATCCCAGAGCCATCTATATGCAAAGAATCTTGTGACGCTAATGAAATTTCAAGTATGGCGGAACAGTCCGTAAATGCAGCGCCAGGCTCTTTGCTCGCGGTCTACTCTCTTGCACATGATGGAAATGAAAATCCATCCTTCTCAGGACCCCATCCTGCAAATGAAATTTTGCAAAAGAAACCTGTCGAGGATATTCCGATGAATGTCACCGATATACATGGAGATTGCCTTGAAAAGCTTCCATCTGAAGTCACCTACTCTAGTGTTTCTGCTAACGAAGGTAAAAATGCAATCCTTACGTCACTAGAGGTGGACTTAACTCCGTCTTTAAAAGATGAGACTGTTCTTTCTGAGCACAACACAAAAGAGGTGGCGTCTGATGATTTACTTGTTGAACAAAATTATGTTCCTTTAGAGAACCCAACAATTTCCCCTTCTTTTAGCTCAAATGAAATTGAAAATGGTGGGGTGGCACCTACTACTTCCAATTGCTTCCCAAGTCAAAATACTTCTAAGACTCTTGAGAGTTCTGCAATGATGTCTGAAGATCTTGAAACTTCACCGGCACATTTAAGTTCAGACACCGTTGAAAATGGCATTAAAGAAAAATCTTTGGAAGATTCGACTTGTAGTGTTCTACAGGAAAATCTACAAAATTCAAACCGTGTAGAAAATGTGGGAGGAGCTTTTACAGAGAAGACTGTTGAGGACAGTCCAAGTATTACAAGTCCAAAGAAAACAGAGGATTCTTTCAAAGGCTACATAGAACAATGCCCTGATAAATGTTCTGTCCACGCGGAACCTGCAGAGAAACCAGAATTAAAAAACGTAGAAGCTGCAGAGCCTTCAGAATTAAAAAAATGCTCAAAAACCAGAAACTATGTTGATAGGATCTCAGCGGAAGATGTTCACCATCTTATACATACGTGTGCTAAAATCTGTGAGCCGAGTGACCTCCAGCTTAAGGAAAGGTCCATCGCAAAACAAGATGTCCAACAGTGTCATTCCGTTACTTCATTCGAATGTGAAAATCATGGCAACCTAGAAAAATCTTTACGAACCAAAGAGATAAATGGAGAAATACATTCTAATGTAGCCGGACTAGACACGTTGGACAATCTTTATCAAACCAACATGACCAATGAAAACATTCTGACGCCATCAAAAAGAAAGCTTAAAAAGCCTCCTACCCCATCAGACAGATGTCTTAGAAGCCAGGAAACCCAAACCGACGCATGCACGAGCAAAAATTCTTCTCTCCACATTCAGGTCTCTCAATGTTCAAGCCCTACGTCATCCCATAGGTCTGTGGAGTTCAGTAACGAATGTGCTGCACAGGATGGGCTGTTAACAAAGACGAATTCAAATTTCGAAGAATGTCTCGAAAGTAAAAATTGCTTCGTAGAGTTTTTAAGCGATCAGTTTGCTGAAGAAAAAACTTTACTCTCTCAAAGAATGTTCAGAAATAATAATTCCTCTACCTCAAAGAAGGTAGAAAATGTGAGCGTAAATGTTGAAATCGGCTCCGAGCAGAGAAAGGTCCATTTTTGTTCCAAAAGCGAGAATTGCTTAAAGGTTGAAGGTGAAGAAAGTCACGAAAGTCGAGACGTTTTACAAAATCATTGTCCGCATAAATTAAAAAAATGTAGTCAGCAGGATCCGGCACAGACCTCGCTTTCCTTTGCTCGGACCAGGAGTAAAACAAAATGTGTTGCATCAAACCCATTGACGGAGCCTAAAGAAAAATCATTGGACCGCCTGTCTGAAGACGATGAGAAAAAGCCTTCAAAATGTAAGAAATCTGCTGCGTCTACAAACAAAGGCATTTCTTTACAAAGTTCGAAAGCTAAAGAAGTGGTTAGACCGAAATTCTTAGACTGGTGTTTCGAGGAAGAAAGCCAGCAACGTATCTCCAGTCTTAATAACCGATATTCCTCCGTTCACAATAACTGGATTCCGCTGGAGAGAGATGCGACCGTTGGGTCAAAGTCGAAAAACAAAGCGGACAAACTAAAAGATATCTGGAAAACCAAGAAAAGGGTGCGGAAAGCCAAAACCGTGGAGGAGGCTCAGAGATCCTCCCCAATGCAAATGCTTTTTACGAACTCTTTTAAATTATCCGACATTTGTAGTTGGTTTTTGGAAACGACGGAAACAAAATCTTTAGTGATTGTGAAGAAAATAAACACCCGTATCCCCGAAGAGCATCTACTCCCGATTCCACCTTCACAGAAGAACACAGGTCCAAGTTCATATCCTGTCATGCTGCAAGCCGAACGTTTGAAGAAACATCTGAAGAAGTTTGCTTCCGTGCACCCGGCCCGTAACAACGCCGAAACCCAAAACGCCGTCGGTAAAGTGGACAGCAAAGAGCAACTTGAGACTTCGAAGGTCTCCATGAAAGGAGCCAGCGACTCCAGGTGCTCAGGATCCAAAGTTCACGCAAGTAAACCTGCTAGTGCCCACATCCTCAGAAAAAACAACCACGATCAAGAAAAGTTACATCCTCCATCTGCACCGCTAAATAAAAAACACAAAGCGTCCACGGCGCAAAATTCAGGCGCCAACGCAGACCTCGTGCGACTTCTTCCTTCAAAACTGAATTCACAGACTGCTGCAAATCCCCCCGACTGTAAACCCGTCGTAACCGACGAAAAGCAGAAAGCTAGAAAACGTCCCAAAGATGACCAGTTGTTAAATCCGGGTGTACAGACCAGTAAAAGAAGAAAGATTGAAACAAAACAAGAGCTGGATCAAAATCGGCACAGCGGCGTTAAAAATGCACTACCAACGAAAAAAACAGACCGTAAACTCGAAGGCGCGGACGCCGTTTCGAAATCCCAGGCTCCAAAAGAGCAAGAGGAGACCGTTCAAGTGACTAGGGCAGCCATATTAAAGAAAGGGAAAACAAAAACTGCTATGCAAAAAAAATCCAGCGCCACACAAGTCGTCCTTCCGAAGTGTCAGACAAGATCCTCAAAACTGCGACCGGCTCCCCCAGTCCTGTCAGAACAGAGAATCACTAGGGCGTCACAACCGTGGATGAAGGAATCTCATAGGAAGTTGGGGTCAGTCACGGCCAAAAAAACTCAGCTTCTCGAAATGAAAAATAAAAGCAGGTCACGGACTGACTCTTCCACGCAAAGCAGGAGATGATCACTTGAATTCAAACGAGAGAGTAAAATGGTTACCTGTGTTTTTCGTTGTACAGTTGTCACTTGCATTAATTGTGAACTTTTTATTTTTTATAAACTGTAGCAAACCTACCGTTAACCATGCTGTTGTAGGAATCATGAAGCTTGGGATATAGGGAAGGGATGTGTAAAGTCTTGGGGTTTTTTTGGGGTTTTTTATTTGTTATTTTTGGTTTCTTTGGTGCTCAAAGTAAATTATTGTGTATTTTTTTTTTTCTTTTAAAACCGTGAATGTTGTTAAAAAAAGTACAGTGCCTTATTTATCTTTTTTTTTTCTTTTTATTTAGGAGACACATAATTGTGATAAGCATTGCATTTTAATACTTGATGCACAAGCACTTGTACTGTAGCAGAAATCAGGCACACACCTATGTTTGCTTTTTATTCCAACGGCTTTCCCTCGCCCCTTTTTTTTTTTTTTTTTAACCGCAAAAAAAAAAAAGTTTGTATTGCTAGAATTTAATAGGAGACATTTGAGTTCATTTTGTTAGAAATCACGGGCTTCCGTTTTCTTGTTTTTTTTTTTTTTTCTTTTTATGAATACTTCCAGTTCTGAAATGGACTTGTGTAAGCAGCCTTTTCGGTATGTAGCTGCGAAATGAGGCAAAAAAGGGGCCCCGTAGAGCCCGTCCTGTCATTAACATGAAGTAACGGAGGTGGTACCTCGGTATCTTTTGGTTGTTGCAGTCACAGGTTTGTACATCGTTTTGCAGGCTTTCATTATTATTCGTTCAATGGCTGTGCTGTGTTTTTAGGACGTGGATCATGAGGACCGAGGTTCTGTTCGGACCAAGTTCTGAAGAGGTCGGCGAGTCTGGAAGCAAATTCTTGGTACAGTTTTTGTGTTTGCAGCGCAATTCATTTATTATATTTTTAGGTTCCTTCTTTGCGTCCGTCAGGCTGCTCCTGGGTTGCACAGGTCTTTCTTATGGTTTCCCCAACTTATTTTTACATACGTGCAGAGGCGTACTTACCACAAGGCAGGCCAGGCATTTGCCTAGGGCGACATTTTTTAGGGGGGCAGCACTGCCCCTTGGAAGAAGAGACATACGTGGCATGGGGACATGGTGGGATCTGAGAGAGGCTGCTTGATGGTGCATGCAGAGCCCAACTGACATCCCTGGGGATATCCAGAGCTGTGAAAGTGAGTGCCTTTCTGTTGCCGTGGGGGGTTGGTTGTTCGTGGAAGGCTCTCTTGGGTGGGTGTGGGGGGATGGGGCAGAGGTGTTGTTGGTCACTGTCAGGCTCTCTCCATGAGGGGGGGGGGGTCTAGTGTTGGTCGGTGTGAGGCTCTCTTTCTGCCGGGGGGGCCTCCGATTTTTGTGTTGCCTAGGACAGCACAAAACCTAAATACACCACTGCATACGTGTCCCGTTGTGCATGCCGTTGGAGGCTTTGTTGGTCATGTGACCTGCAGAGCGCTGAACTTCTAGGCCAGGGGTGTTGAACTCCAGAGCTTCATCAGAGCTGCTCAGGGGAGGTAGAGACTCGGGGTGGCGTCTACACAAATATCACAAGATCTGTAGGAGGAGACTGTGGGGGGGGGGGGGGTGGCAGAGGCAAGCTTGTATGTGGTTGAGAGGCGCAGGATCTGTGGGAGGAGTTTTATCCTCTTCTCTGCTATCAGCTGCTGAGACGGGGGCAGAGACAAGCCTGTATGTGGTTGCATGGAGAGGTTCAGGATCTGTGGGAGGAGTTTTATCCTCCTCTCTGCTATCAGCTGCTGAGACGGGGGCAGAGACAAGCCTGTATGTGGTTGAGAGGTGCAGGATCTGTGGGAGGAGTTTTATCCTCCTCTCTGCTATCAACTGCTGAGACTAGGGGGTGGGGGTAGCAGAGACAAGCCTGTATGTGGTTGCATGGAGAGGCGCAGGATCTGTGGGAGGAGCTTTGTCCTCCTCTCTGCTATCAGCTGCTGAGACAGGGGCAGAGACAAGCCTGTATGTGGTTGCACGGAGAGGCACAGGATCTGTAGGAGGAGTTTTAGCCTCCTCTCTGCTATCAACTGCTGAAACTGGGGGGGGGGGGGCAGAGACAAACCTGTATGGTTGCATGGAAAGGCGCAGGATCTGTAGGAGTTTTATCCTCCTCTCAACTGCTGAGACTGGGGGAGGGGGGCAGAGACAAGCACCTATGTGGCTGTCTTCTATGTGGCTGCACAGAGGCGCAGGTTCTGTAGAAGGGGTTTTGCCCTCCTCTCTGCTGCCCACTGCTTAGACAAGGTGAAGACGGACTAGGGGAGTGCCGCAGCTGCAGGAGAGGTTGTGAGAGCCTGGAGGGCCACGTTTGATGTGTATTAGGCAGTCTTTCTGTACCCCAGCTCTGATGGGATTATAGCTGCTGTACTTGTACCTAGTCTATTAAGGGGTCCCTCTCCGGCTTTCCTGGCTCCTCAGCCCCCTCCCCCACCGAGCGCCCACCATAGCATATTGTTAATAGGGGCACTTGTGTGCTCACTCCTCAGCCCCGCTCCCTCCTCACTGGCTGTGATTGACAGCCAATGGCTCTCGCTGATGTGTTTGATCCAACGAGGAGGGAAGGACCAGAGAGAGCCATTGCTCTCATGCACACTGCTAGATCGCCTTTAGAGCCACTGCAACCCTGCACCCACGGCATGCCAAAATCCAGGGCCGGCCTAGCAGCTTCATGCCACGTAGCAGGGCACCACAATAATAAAGAAAATACTTCTGTGATACACAAAAACTGTATTAATGGATTGCATCCTAAAATAATACTTCACAGCATTTGCATTTTTTTAGTCCCTTCTCATGATAAATGTCCTTTAAGTGATTGCTTTTTTTTTTTTTTTTTTTTTTTTTTTTTTTTTTTTTTTAATCTTCCATTTTTCCTGAAATGCATTTTTAAAAAAAAAAAAAAAAGAACAGTCTTGTCAGGTCATGAATCCTCAACATATATGCATCTAGGTCACAAATATTCTATTTATATAACAACTAATTTGCACTCATTTGAACATGGAATTTGCACAAATGGACTCTTGTGTGTGAGCATTAACTTTGTATCGGTGAGACTTTTTTGGAACTTTTTAAAAGGCGCACATTTTAATCGCCTGCGTCGCATCAGGAAAGGTGGTTTATGATTTTCCTTTTTTTTTTTTTTTTTTATTTTATTACAACTTTATAAGACTTATGTAATTACTGCAATAATGTCAACTTTTTAGCTAACTGAGGTATAATTGGAAATCCCCAAAAATTCTGCTGAAATTAAACTCGTGTGTGTGAGCATTAACTTTGTATAGGTGAGACTTTTGTGGAACTTTTTTAAAAGGCGCACATTTGAATCGCCTGCGTCGCATCAGGAAAGGTGGTTTATGATTTTCCTTTTTTTTTTGTTTGGATTTTTTTTTTTTATCACAACTTTATAAAACTTATGTAATTATTACAATAATGTCAACTTTTTAGATAACTGAGGTATAATTGGAAATTCAAAAACATTCTACTGAAATTTAATGTCTTTTTTTTAGCCAGTGGGGAATTTTGTACTGTTCGGTTTATAAATCATTAGCGCACATTTTAATCGCCTGCGTCGCATCAGGAAAGGTGGTTTATGATTTTCCTTTTTTTTTTTTTTTTTATGTTTTGTTTTGTTTGGGGTTTTTTTTTAATTACAACTTTATAAAACTCATGTAATTATTACAATAATGTCAATTTTTAGATAACTGAGGTATAATTGGAAATCCCCAAAAATTCTACTGAAATTTAATGTCCTTTTTTTTAGCCAGTGGGGAATTTTGTACTGTTCGATTTATAAATCGCTAGCGCTCATTTTAATCGCCTGCGTCGCATCAGGAAAGGTGGTTTATGATTTTCCTTTTTTTTTTTGTTTGGATTTTTTTTTTTTATTACAACTTTATAAAACTTATGTAATTATTGCAATAATGTCAACTTTTTAGATAACTGAGGTATAATTGGAAATCCCAAAAAATTCTGCTGAAATTAAACTCTTTGTGTGTGAGTATTAACTTTGTATAGATAAGACTTTTTTGGAACTTTTTAAAAGGCTCACATTTTAATCGCCTGCGCCGCATCAGGAAAGGTGGTTTATGATTTTCCTTTTTTTGTTTTGTTTTGTTTGGGTTTTTTTTTTATTACAACTTTATAAAACTTATGTAATTGCAGTAATGTCAACTTTTTAGATAACTGAGGTATAATTGGAAATCCAAAAAATTTCTACTGAAATTTAATGTCTTTTTTTAGCCAGTGGGGAATTTTGTACTGTTCGGTTTATAAATCATTAGCACACATTTTAATCTCGCATCAGGAAAGGTGGTTTATAATTTTCCTTTTTTTTTTTTTTTTATTACAACTTTATAAAACTTATGTAATTATTGCAATAATGTCAACTTTTTAGCTAACTGAGGTATAATTGGAAATTCAAAAACATTCTACTGAAATGTAATGTCTTTTTTTAGCCAGTGGGGAATTTTGTACTGTTCGGTTTATAAATCATTAGCACACATTTCAATCTCGCATCAGGAAAGGTGGTTTATAATTTTCCTTTTTTTTTTTTTTTTATTACAACTTTATAAAACTTATGTAATTATTGCAATAATGTCAACTTTTTAGCTAACTGAGGTATAATTGGAAATCCAAAAAAATTCTACTGAAATTTAATGTCTTTTTTTAGCCAGTGGGGAATTTTGTAATCTTCGGTTTATAAATCATTAGCGCACATTTTAATCGCCTGCGTCGCATCAGGAAAGGTGGTTTATGATTTTCCTTTTTTTTTTTGTTTTTATGTTTTGTTTTGTTTGGGGTTTTTTTTTAATTACAACTTTATAAGACTTATGTAATTTTTGCAATAATGTCAACTTTTTAGCTAACTGAGGTATAATTGGAAATTCAAAAACATTCTACTGAAATGTAATGTCTTTTTTTAGCCAGTGGGGAATTTTGTACTGTTCGATTTATAAATCATTAGCGCACATTTTAATCACCTGCGTCGCATCAGGAAAGGTGGTTTATGATTTTCCCTTTTTTTTTGTTTTGTTTGGGTTTTTTTTTTATTACAACTTTATAAAACTTATGTAATTATTACAATAATGTCTACTTTTTAGCTAACTGAGGTATAATTGGAAATCCAAAAAAATTCTACTGAAATTTAATGGCCTTTTTTAGCCAGCGGGCAATTTTGTACTGTTCGATTTGTAAATCATTAGCGCACATTTCAATCTCGCATCAGGAAAGGTGGTTTATAATTTTCCTTTTTTTTTTTTTTTTATTACAACTTTATAAAACTTATGTAATTTTTGCAATAATGTCAACTTTTTAGATAACTGAGGTATAATTGGAAATCCAAAAAAATTCTACTGAAATTTAATGTCTTTTTTTAGCCAGCGGGGAATTTTGTACTGTTCGGTTTATAAATCATTAGCGCACATTTTAATCGCCTGCGTCGCATCAGGAAAGGTGGTTTATGATTTTCCTTTTTTTTTTTGTTTTTATGTTTTGTTTTGTTTGGGGTTCTTTTTTAATTACAACTTTATAAGACTTATGTAATTTTTGCAATAATGTCAACTTTTTAGCTAACTGAGGTATAATTGGAAATTCAAAAACATTCTACTGAAATTTAATGTCTTTTTTTAGCCAGCGGGGAATTTTGTACTGTTCGATTTATAAATCATTAGCGCACATTTTAATCGCCTGCGTCGCATCAGGAAAGGTGGTTTATGATTTTCCCTTTTTTTTTGTTTTGTTTGGGTTTTTTTTTTATTACAACTTTATAAAACTTATGTAATTATTACAATAATGTCTACTTTTTAGCTAACTGAGGTATAATTGGAAATCCAAAAAAATTCTACTGAAATTTAATGGCCTTTTTTTAGCCATTGGGGAATTTTGTACTGTTTGATTTATAAATCATTAGCGCACATTTTAATCTCGCATCAGGAAAGGTGGTTTATAATTTTCCTTTTTTTTTTTTTTTTTTTATTACAACTTTATAAAACTTATGTAATTATTGCAATAATGTCAACTTTTTAGCTAACTGAGGTATAATTGGAAATCCCAAAAAATTCTGCTGAAATTAAACTCTTTGTGTGTAAGTATTAACTTTGTATAGATAAGACTTTTTTGGAACTTTTTAAAAGGCTCACATTTTAATCGCCTGCGTCGCATCAGGAAAGGTGGTTTATGATTTTCCTTTTTTTGTTTTGTTTTGTTTGGGTTTTTTTTTTATTACAACTTTATAAAACTTATGTAATTGCAGTAATGTCAACTTTTTAGATAACTGAGGTATAATTGGAAATCCAAAAAATTTCTACTGAAATTTAATGTCTTTTTTTAGCCAGTGGGGAATTTTGTACTCTTCGGTTTATAAATCATTAGCGCACATTTTAATCTCGCATCAGGAAAGGTGGTTTATAATTTTCCATTTTTTTGTTTTTTTTTATTACAACTTTATAAAACTTATGTAATTATTGCAATAATGTCAACTTTTTAGCTAACTGAGGTATAATTGGAAATCCAAAAAAATTCTACTGAAATTTAATGTCTTTTTTTAGCCAGCGGGGAATTTTGTACTCTTCGGTTTATAAATCATTAGCGCACAATTTAATCGCCTGCGTCGCATCAGGAAAGGTGGTTTATGATTTTCCTTTTTTTTTTTTTTTTATGTTTTGTTTTTTTTTGTTTTTTTATTTCAACTTTATAAGACTTATGTAATTATTGCAATAATGTCAATTCTTTAGCTAACTGAGGTATAATTGGAAATTCAAAAACATTCTACTGAAATTTAATGTCCTTTTTTTAGCCAGCGGGGAATTTTGTACTGTTCGGTTTATAAATCATTAGCGGGGAGTTGGAACAGACGCACATTGACGTAATGTGATACCTACTCTGCAATCCTTTTGCGGATAACGTTTGCACTGAGGGTTTTTTTTTTAAAAAATAGAAAGCTTAATTTTTGGATAAATTGTTTTCCAGTTTTAATGAAATTTTTTTTCAGGTCTGTTGAAATAAATTCTTGAAAAACATTCCAAAATACGTAAATCTCAAGAAAGGGTGTTAGGAAATCTGCCGTATGTCTTTTTGTATGAAGTTGTTCTTCCTGCGTTTTCACGTCGGACCCGTCCTGTTGAAACCAGAATGGTGCTGAACGACAGGGTTTAGGGTTTTGTGCACAAAAAAAAACGTCCGTGGATTTTAAAGGGTATATTTTATTAATTGGTTATCGCTTCTTTTCTATTTCACGCTTAATTCCTTGATCCTCGGCATTGATGTTCTGAGTCTGAGAGAAAGAGTCTCCAACTAAGTTGTCTTCGTAAATAGTTGAATATTGAACCATCGCCATTTTTAAATGTTTTAAAAGTAAAGCTCAAACTTTTTTTTATGCGTAGTAAAAAAAAAAAAAAAAAATTGTTTAGAATCTTACATTTTATTAAATCTTTGTTCTCATTGAGAAGAGTGAGCGTTGTTTTTTTTTTTTTTTTTTTTTTAAACAGAAATTGAAAGGAAATTAAAAAGAGGTAGACTGGCAACAATTAGGACTTCCTAAGCCCAGCCATAGACAATACGATACCACGGGTTGCAGGAAAGAAAATCGCTCGATTCCCCCATCAAGCTCTTCCTCTGTTCTCTTGTCGGGGGGGGTGCCGTCCCTGCCTGGAGAACACCATGATTATTGCACGTGGCTATAATCGCATGAAACATTTGACAGGCTGTACCCAAGTCGTACGACAATTGAATTGGGTAACGGTCAGCCTGCCCACTGATGGCTAGAATCTTGGCCGGTCCCTACTGAACCAGACGAGATTCGAACTATCTGTGGCTGGCTTTAGAAGAATGTGGGGGGTCTAGCCTCTCTCTTCACAATTTAAAGGTTTCCCTTTCTTCACGACAAAAGTTCTAATGGTCTTTTTCAACCTTTTTACTCTGGAGCAATGGTCTCCAACCAGGGGCCTGATACAGACCTTTGCTTGCCTATATCCAGCCCTTGAGACACACTATTCCTGCCACAGATGCAAGGCACTCTTCCCACCCACTGACGCTAGAAGTGGGGCACCATTCCTCCCACTAATACTAATGATGGGGCACTATTCCTCCCAATGACACCAATGATGGGGCACTATTCCTCCCACTGACACCAATGATGGGGCACTATTCCTCCCAATGACACCAATGATGGGGCACTATTCCTCCCACTGATACGATGATAGGGCACTATTCCTCCCACTGACACCAATGATGGGGCACTATTCTTCCTACTGATATGATGATGGGGCACTATTCCTCCC
This sequence comes from Staurois parvus, assembly GCF_062004578.1. NCBI lineage: Eukaryota > Metazoa > Chordata > Amphibia > Anura > Ranidae > Staurois > Staurois parvus. Next base: position 33,354 of record NW_028321107.1, read on the forward strand.
AATGACACCAATGATGGGGCACTATTCCTCCCACTGACACCAATGATGGGGCACTATTCCTCCCACTGACACCAATGATGGGGCACTATTCCTCCCAATGACACCAATGATGGGGCACTATTCCTCCCACTGATACGATGATGGGGCACTATTCCTCCCACTGACACCAATGATGGAGCACTATTCCCCCCACTGATACGATGATGAGGCACTATTCCTCCCACTGACACCAATGATGGGGCACTATTCCTCCCACTGACACCAATGATGAGACACTATTCCTCCCACTGGCACCAATGATGGGGCGCTATTCCTCCCACTGACACCAATGATGGGGCACTATTCCTCCCACTGACACCAATGATGGGGCACTATTCCCCCACTGATACGATGATGGGGCAGTATTCCCCCCACTGATACGATGATGGGGCAGTATTCCCCCCACTGATACGATGATGGGGCACTATTCGTCCTACTGACACCAATGATGGGGCACTATTCCTCCCACTGACACCAATGATGGGGCACTATTCCTCCCACTGACACCAATGATGGGGCACTATTCCTCCCACTGACACCAATGATGGGGCACTATTCCTCCCACTGACACCAATGATGAGGCACTATTCCTCCCACTAATGCCAGTGATGGGGCACTATTCCTTACCCTAATAGCAATGGGGCACCATTCCTCCCACTGATGCCAGTGGCATTTACTACTCACATTGGCCACTGTCTGGCCCCCTCGAAGTATGGAAAACTGGCCCTTTGAAAAGACCCCTGCTCTGGAGGAACCATTAAAAGTTTTTGGGTCTCTGGAGCCCCTGCTAAATAATTATTTTGCACATCATTGGCATGATCAGCAAGTTGCACAATATTGTAAATAAGACTAAAGAATGTTTCAAACATTACATTTTGGCGCACCTTAAAATGAAGGGTCCGTGTAGAAGTGAACCCTTACTTTGGAGAACTGGCCCTTCGCATTGGTGGTCAGTGTAGGTGGGAAATCAGTTTGCCACAGCTCATGGAACCCCTAGCAGCTTCAAGTGGAACTCTAGGGCTGAAAAAAGCGAACGTGTTTAGCTGGTGTGCTGCTTCGGTCTTTATTTTTTAATCAAAATGGGAAGAAGCAGAATGTTAACCCCTTGGCACCGGCGCCCCGGCCCTTTAAGGGTTTGAGATGCTGGGAGGCAGGGTGGGGTTTAGGGTCATCTGGTCACTGGTCACATGATTAGAAAGCTCCTGACCACAAATAGCGATCGGGACCTTTCCATGAGGTGCCGGTAAATGTGCCGGGAGCACGCTCTCTCGGCACGTTTTGTTTGCGTTGGGTACGCAAATAAGTGGCGCCAAGGCCCAGCCGCCAAGAGGCCGCATATTTGCGAATGCTCAACGCCAAGGAGTTAACATCGTATTTCCGAAGAAAGATGTGAATAGAGATTTTTCTCAGGAGTCGGTCTATGCACACTGGGCTTTAAAAAAAAAAATGCCAGTGCTCATGGGTGTTTTTTATACTAGTGGGTAGCATTTTTTTTTATGCCACAAAACCACGCTCAAAAACGCAAAACAGGCTTTTTTCTGTCTCTAAACGCCAAGCTTAAAATATGCCTCCAAACGACCTACACATAGGACAACATTAGTTATTTCTGCAGGCAAAACTCTAAACTCCTCTAGGAGAAGCGTTATTTAAGCCACCATGCTTGGACCTTCAAAGTGAATGTCTGGGCAAAATTAAAAAAAAAAAACAAAAAAACAGAAGACATCTGCAATAGATGCACATTTCCCCATGTTTTTTTTTCCCGCAAAGCCCATCTCCAAGCACAAAAAAAAAAAAATCCCATCCAGTGGAGCTGTGCCCGCATTGCACGGGTTACCTGCTTGTTTTATCTAGCAGTGAGGAGAATGCTCCCCCGATCCTTCATTCCACTGGAAAACAGCGCTCCCCCCATGGTCCAGCCAGTTGTGGACTGTTCCCGGTCTATGGAGTCTGCTCTGGGCTTGATGATGTCAGGAGCATTCCACAACTCAAGCCTGTGAGGGGTGCACTGGATCCGTCTTCTGCTGGAAGGATTGTGTAAGGTCATCTCTTCTCCTCCCCATGGTCCAGCCAGCTGTGGACTGTTCCCGGTCTATGGAGTCTGCTCTGGGCTTGATGATGTCAGGAGCATTCCACAACTCAAGCCTGTGGGGGGTGCGCTTGATCCATCTTCTGCTGGAAGGATTGGGTAAGGTCATCTCCTCTCCCCCCCATGGTCCAGCCAGCTGTGGACTGTTCCTGGTCTATGGAGTCTGCTCTGAGCTTGATGATGTCAGGAGCATTCCACAACTCAAGCCTGTGGGGGGTGCGCTGGATCCGTCTTCTGCTGGAAGGATTGGGTAAGGTCATCTCCTCTCCCCCCCATGGTCCAGCCAGCTGTGGACTTTTCCCGGTCTATGGAGTCTGCTCTGAGCTTGAGGATGTCAGGAGCATTCCACAACTCAAGCCTGTGGGGGGTGCGCTGGACTGGTCTTCTGCTGGGAGGATTAGGTAAGGTCATCATCTCCGCTCCCCCAGACACAAATGCCTGAGCCTGCATGGGAATACATTTTGTTTTAACATTCCTGACCTGGACTACAGGACATCTTCCATTAAAAGAACAAGGTGTTCTGTAGAACCAACCAAGGAGAACTTGGCAGAGCTGGTAACCCTGCTTGGAATTTCAGGTGTTTTCCTGTACCTGCAGCTTTTTTTAGGGGAATATATGTGCGTATGTTGCAGAGATGTACTGCACATGTATGCATATGCTTTTTTTTTTTTTGCTCCTTGGACATTCACTTTTACTGCAGAACATGTTTGTTCTGTAGGACCAACCAAGGAGAACTTGGCAGAGCTGGTAAACCTGCTTGGAATTTCAGGTATTTTCCTGTACCTGCAGCATTTTTTAGGAGACAATCTGTGCGTATGTTGCAGAGATGTACTGCACATGTATGCATCTGCTTTTTTTTTTTTCTCACTTCCTAGACATTCACTTTTACTGCAGAACATGCATGTTCTGTAGGTCCAACCAAGGAGAACTTGGCAGAGCTGTTAACCCTGCTTGGAATTTCAGGTATTTTCCTGTACCTGCAGCATTTTTTAGGAGACGATCTGTGCGTATGTTGCAGAGATGTACTGCACATGT